>NW_028190276.1:0-187500 GCF_048542155.1 Nylanderia fulva
ACCGGTCTTTCATGCAAGTTAGAGATTGTCATGACCAATAGGTTAAAAAAATTAATGATTGAAGAAATTGAAATTTTGAAATTTGTCTGGACGTTACATCCGCTCCCGACCGGAACCTCATCAGACGCGCCTGGTTCCGCAATTGCACGTTCGTAATGCCCTCAATCACATGATCAAGAAGCTCGTCCTCAGCTACCGGGACACGATTAGCAAGAATCACCTTTTCGCCCCTCCACATGCGAGCCTCAAATTTTCTCCGGAGCGTGATCCTTGCCGGACGCAGGTTGAACATTCGCGCCATCTCTTCCAGCAGCTCCTCCATCCCCATTGCAAGGTGTTCGGTTTTGGAGTAGAACCAGGTCAATGCCCGTCCCTTCAAACGAGAGCCGATCAGGATCCTGGTAGCGCCTTCGTCAAGACGATAGGTGTCCCTGAGAAGTCCGAGCTGACTCCTCCACCTCCAAAACGTATTCTCACTTCCGTCGAATTCCGGCAACAACTCCTTGACACCCCTAAAACTTTCACCACCGGACGATCCCGCTGATGCCACCGAAGAGCCGCGAAGCAGCTCTCTCTCCCTTTGAAAAAATGACCTCTCTCTCTCCCACAAATCTCTCTCTCTTCGCAAGAGATTTAACTCGGCGCGTTCTAAATTTCCGAGGAAAGCGGACGAGGCGCCCTCGTGCTCTCGCACCACCGCATCCCGTCTCGCCGCAGTCCTCTCCAACGCGGTCTCCTCCGCAGCAAACTCCTCCAGAAGGTCGTCCTCCGCCAGGGTCTCCCCCATCTCACTCTCCATTTCCGGACGCGAGGCACCCGCTGAACGCTGCCCCTCTGGCCGCTTGTTCAATTGGGCCCACACGCCCGGATCGCCGATCTTCTCGAGCCTCTGGATCAACTCCGCCTTCGCTCCTTCCGACGGCAGCCCTCTCGCCCGTAAAGCCGATTTCAATTCCACCACCGTGAAATTATTACCTGGCGTACTCATTATGCACTCTTCTCCCCTTTTCTTCAAGTAATTGACACATGAACTTCAAATCCCACTTCTGATAAACTGTTGGGCGAGTGATATATATATTTGAAATAAAATACTCTTGATGCGTTGAGAACTGTTTATTACTCGGAGAAGAATCAATAATGAGAGCGCGTCTCTCGACCGGCGGTCGTCTTATATACCGCCGTCAAAATAACCGACGCTTCAAATCGCGCCAATCACGCGAGGACACGAATTCGACAAAAATCTCAGACGACGAACGGATAAACATGTACGGAAGACATACAATACAAAAGAATGTAAATACCGGGACAATGCCTTATAATAATACATGCCCGCAATAACAAGACGGACGACGGATACTAAATAAGTCGAGCCCAACGAATAAATGCCAACACGTTCTTTTTTCTTACGCTACTCTTCTCTTCTCTTTCATTTTCATCGCATTGCAGGCGTTGATAGGCATCTTGCCACTCGGCGTAATAAAATAAAATTCTCTCGAATCGAGTATCGGACACGTCGGACAAATAACGAAGAAATGTTTTCACAAAAATCGTTTTTCCACATCCCGTAGGCCCGCAGACGATCGACGTCCAAGGATGTTTCCAGCGTACATCCATTTCCCCAAAATGAACGCGATATTCACCGTTTACGTACAATCTTGTAAATGAAAGAAAGTCTAATCCGGCGCGTTCTTAAAAACAAAAAATTAGCGTAAAGAGCGTCCGTGTATTTAAATTTTAATATTACTCATAGTATGAAATGAGTTACGGCGGAAAAAGCTTATTCGCGCACCGGGGGCCAACCCGCGGCGGTCGCATGCTCGTGCTAGCGTACAGCGAATAGCGCCGATCAGCTGACGAGCGCCGATCAGCTGATGAGCGCCTGGTTAGCTCGCAACTACCGATCAGCTGATGAGCGCCTGGTTAGCGCACCGCTACCGATCAGCTGACGAGCGCTACGTTGCGCTGCCCACAATCAGCTTTTAATCAAATGTTCTCGTTGGTGTGTATGTCTTGTGATAGCGGACGTATGTGAGTTCGGCATGAATATATTTGAATATATAAAAATTGTACGTAACAAGAATTTTTTAAAAATTAAATATTTTTATATAAATTTAACGTATAAGACGGGCAACAAGAGCCAAATCGCGGATGACAATGCGTTATCCTAACGAAACTAAATAATTTTCCGTTAGAATTAAATACCGGTGCACAAGGCACCAAATTTTACTTGGACACGGCCAAGATTTTAAAATATGAAATAATCTCATATTTGAGATTTAATTTCAATACCCCCTTTAACCCCCCTACGGAAAATAAATAAATGAATGCAAGAGAAAAATATAGAAAAAATATAATATATAAATATAATATATAATATATAAATAAATATTTTTATGTTAAAGTTTTTCAGACAAAAAAAATTATATTAAAAGTTTTGTTAAAAATTTAATATTTCACTAAATAAAAATGATTTCGCTTAAAAGGTTAATTATTATTATTAAAACTAGGATAGGGAAACAATATTTTTTATTAAAATATATAAATTTTATTACTGAACAATATTTTTTATTAAAAATATAAATTTTTGTATTTATATTTACAAAGTATTTTTTTCTTATTACTAATATCTACATCTTCTAACTTTAGTTAAACTATTCCTTATCCTTTCTAATATAAAAATAAAATTAAAACTACGGGTATTTTAAAACTCCGATTTATAAAATATAGTATAAAGTATAATATTTTATAATATTTGATGAAATACATTTTACTTTTACAATATTTACACTTTTATATAATATTTGCATTTCTATGCAAGTGGCGGAAAACGCACGCGTATCTCCGCAAAGATAGAAGAGTGTGAAGAGGAGAGCAATGTCATTGTTTCGGTAAATAACCGTAAGGAAGAGAATATCGATTTTTGATAAATCTTCGTTTTAATAACACAGGCTTGCATATTTTTGTTTCGTCACGCGTTATTATATCGTGAAATGCGGTTCGCCGAATGGCTTTAAAACGAAGATTTATCGATGTCCCAGGAATCGCCTCTTCAACCTGTTCTTCGAGCGCTTTCTCTTCCCGTTCTTCTTCTTCTTCTTCTTCTTCTCTTTCTTTACGCAACAATAAATCTTTAATACTATTAAAATTAACTAAACGCGAGTTTTCAAAATTTAAGTTTATACCCTTTACTTTGCAAACTTCGCGTGTGAGTCCTTCGGGTGTACGGACCACATATGCGTAAAATTTCGGACCACCGGATACGAACGACTCGATGTAACTACCTTGTCCGTAGCTAGCGAGTTCATCCGTCATGTCGCCTAAAAAATTACCCGTATGCGGTTCGTATTCCTGCGGATCTCCGCGACTTACATAAATACAGGAATCCGTGTCGTAATATAAAACGCGCTTGTCTAATTTTTCTAAATAATCATACAATTTTAATCGCGCTTGAGCCGTCGTGTAAGCCGCTATTATAACATTAGTAAGAGGCGAAGGTACGATCGCCTCTTCTCGTAGTCGAAACGAAACATATATCACCTCATCGTTTACAGGCAATATATCGGTTATTTCATGTTGAGGGCTTGTGAGCAAACTCATTAATCGTTCTTGTGTTTTGACAATCACGGTATTCGGTAAGTTTGCACGTTGACCAAATTTACCCCAAAAAGAATTCAAGCATAATTTAGCCACCGAGCGTAAACCGGAATTGTGTGCAATGTTATCTTTTTCAAGAACGATTCCTTCTACTTCCTCATACTCACGGATGTAACGCTCTTTAGCAACGTTATCGACACAGTTGCTCGGCCATCCGCTAGCTTCTTGCTTTAATTGTAGAAATGTATTGATGTATTCCGTAAATAGACCCCCTTGTCGCGTACCGGTTTCGTAACGAGTGATGTTATATTGCCAAATCTCACTAACCCCTGTCACGAAATATCCTTTCTCGATTGCTTTTCGTAATTCGCACGATATCCATGTACCTTCGAATTCGCGTTCGTGAGCTTCGTGAGTACACGCAATCTGAGAAAATGTTTCGCAGCAACTACGACATAACGCAAATAATAATTTACCCTGCACGCGATAAGGTAATACAGGATGAAAGAGATCGCGGGGAGAAAGTACTTTACATCGCACGACCCCCTCGACTGAATCGAAATTATATCCCGGTGATAATCCGATTAATTCCTCGCATTCCTCACCTACGTATATTGTCGGGTGACCAATCGGAAAATCACCGGTCTTCAACACAAACGGATACAGCCCATACAGCACCGATAGATTGCAAAAACATTACAACAATCTTTCACCGCAATATTGCAATATTGCAAATTCACTGCAAAATGTTGCTACATCATTGCTGTTGAATTGCAGCAATGTTAAAATGTCCGCTTTTTGGAAGATTGCAACAAAATATTACAACAATATTGCAATGTTATGAGTTTGCAATAATGCATTGTTATTGCAACCATAAACTAATGTTGCATATACAGGTATATAAATGTAAATAAATCATTAATAAAAATACGTTGTAGTTAAATGTTATCTATATTTTTGTTTATTGCAATGTAATCACAAATAAATATAATCACAGTCGATTATATATAATCACAAATAAATATTAATCACAGTTGATTATATAATCATAAATATAATCACAATCGATTAATCGAAACTTAAAGATAATTTTAAATTTGGCGTATGGGCTAGCATTAATTGCCCACTAGCTATAAAGAAACTTAAAGATAGTAACGACGTAGAGTTTGAACCATAAACTATATAATTCCAAACATAACATTTGAGCCTTAAAACATAGTTTGTTTTCAGTTAAGAGAACTTAAAAATAAAGATAAGGAATTATGTTAAAACAAATAAAGTAAATCATTGAACATAAAAAAAAACTTAGAAAGAGCATTATAAATATTATAAACTTAACGAGGTTGATTTTCCTTTCCTGTTAAGGATCTGTAAAAATAAAATAATATTAAAATTCATATACTTACATAAAACCTCACCTACATAAAAATATACATACTGCATACAAGTATTTATAAAATTATATAAAATATAAACGCCTTAAGTACATACTTTGCTCTCTCAATTCGAACAGCAGCTTGGGCTAGCCACTTGGCAATAGTTGCGCCAATTTCGGTGTCACTTATATGTTTATGTGTTGTACGAATAGCTTCTATAACACAAAAAGTTATTATAAACATTACAATATAGTGTGTGCTTTTCACAAATGTTTAATTTGATACTAGTGGGGAACGTAAAATTATATAAAAAATTTAACTTACGTATAATTATTCTTGCAAGTCCTAAATCTTGAAAGCTTTTTTTAGCTTTTTTTCCAGCCCAGCTAAAATGCTGTGCCAAATTATTTGTCACAGCTTTTTTTAAAATGTTACGTATCATTATGTGTGCTGTACTTCCACCCACAAGTTGAAACGTATTAATCTGAAAAATATACATGATTATTAATAATATTAAAAAATATTAATTAAGAGTTTAACTAGGCTCTGTAATATATAAATATAAATTTAACATATATAAGATAGGCAATAAGAGCCAAATCGCGGATGACAGTGCGTTATTCTAAACGAAACTAAAATTTTTTCGTTAGAATTAAATACCTGTGCACAAGGCACCAAATTTTTACTTGGACACGGCCAAGATATAAAATTGGAATAATCTCTACAAGAGATTTTTAATTCCATGTATCCCCTATTCCCCCTAAAGAAATAAAGTGCGAGAGAAAAATATAGATCCGAAAGTCGCAGAATCGGGAATCGAACCCGAGACCTTTCGCTTGCCGGGCGACTGCTCTTCCAACTGAGCTATTCAGATTCTTTCGATTCTATACTTTTCTCTGTTATATATATTAATGTTGGTAAATAAACGCCTTTAAGCCAGCGTGTATAAATTAAGAGTTTAACTAGGCTCTGTAATATAATATAAATTTAACATATATAAGATAGGCAATAAGAGCCAAATCGCGGATGACAGTGCGTTATTCTAAACGAAACTAAAATTTAACTAAAATTTTTTCGTTAGAATTAAATACCTGTGCACAAGGCACCAAATTTTTACTTGGACACGGCCAAGATATAAAATTGGAATAATCTCTACAAGAGATTTTTAATTCCATGTATCCCCTATTCCCCCTAAAGAAATAAAGTGCGAGAGAAAAATATAGATCCGAAAGTCGCAGAATCGGGAATCGAACCCGAGACCTTTCGCTTGCCGGGCGACTGCTCTTCCAACTGAGCTATTCAGATTCTTTCGATTCTATACTTTTCTCTGTTATATATATTAATGTTGGTAAATAAACGCCTTTAAGCCAGCGTGTATAAATTAAGAGTTTAACTAGGCTCTGTAATATATAAATATAAATTTAACATATATAAGATAGGCAATAAGAGCCAAATCGCGGATGACAGTGCGTTATTCTAAACGAAACTAAATTTTTTCGTTAGAATTAAATACCTGTGCACAAGGCACCAAATTTTTACTTGGACACGGCCAAGATATAAAATTGGAATAATCTCTACAAGAGATTTTTAATTCCATGTATCCCCTATTCCCCCTAAAGAAATAAAGTGCGAGAGAAAAATATAGATCCGAAAGTCGCAGAATCGGGAATCGAACCCGAGACCTTTCGCTTGCCGGGCGACTGCTCTTCCAACTGAGCTATTCAGATTCCTTTCGATTCTATACTTTTCTCTGTTATATATATTAATGTTGGTAAATAAACGCCTTTAAGCCAGCGTGTATAAATTAAGAGTTTAACTAGGCTCTGTAATATATAAATATAAATTTAACATATATAAGATAGGCAATAAGAGCCAAATCGCGGATGACAGTGCGTTATTCTAAACGAAACTAAATTTTTTCGTTAGAATTAAATACCTGTGCACAAGGCACCAAATTTTTACTTGGACACGGCCAAGATATAAAATTGGAATAATCTCTACAAGAGATGTTTAATTCCATGTATCCCCTATTCCCCCTAAAGAAATAAAGTGCGAGAGAAAAATATAGATCCGAAAGTCGCAGAATCGGGAATCGAACCCGAGACCTTTCGCTTGCCGGGCGACTGCTCTTCCAACTGAGCTATCAGATTCTTTCGATTCTATACTTTTCTCTGTTATATATATTAATGTTGGTAAATAAACGCCTTTAAGCCAGCGTGTATAAATTAAGAGTTTAACTAGCTCTGTAATATATAAATATAAATTTAACATATATAAGATAGGCAATAAGAGCCAAATCGCGGATGACAGTGCGTTATTCTAAACGAAACTAAAATTTTTTCGTTAGAATTAAATACCTGTGCACAAGGCACCAATTTTTACTTGGACACGGCCAAGATATAAAATTGGAATTTTATTTTATAGGGGGAATAGGGGATACATGGAATTAAAAATCTCTTGTAGAGATTATTCCAATTTTATATCTTGGCCGTGTCCAAGTAAAAATTTGGTGCCTTGTGCACAGGTATTTAATTCTAACGAAAAAATTTTAGTTTCGTTTAGAATAACGCACTGTCCATCCGCGATTTGGCTCTTATTGCCTATCTTATATATGTTAAATTTATATTTTATATATTACAGAGCCTAGTTAAACTCTTAATTTATACACGCTGGCTTAAAGGCCGTTTATTTACCAACATTAATATATATAACAGAGAAAAGTATAGAATCGAAAGAATCTGAATAGCTCAGTTGGAAGAGCAGTCGCCCGGCAAGCGAAAGGTCTCGGGTTCGATTCCCGATTCTGCGACTTTCGGATCTATATTTTTCTCTCGCACTTTATTTCTTTAGGGGGAATAGGGGATACATGAATTAAAAATCTCTTGTAGAGATTATTCCAATTTTATATCTTGGCCGTGTCCAAGTAAAAATTTGGTGCCTTGTGCACAGGTATTTAATTCTAACGAAAAAATTTTAGTTTCGTTTAGAATAACGCACTGTCATCCGCGATTTGGCTCTTATTGCCTATCTTATATATGTTAAATTTATATTTATATATTACAGAGCCTAGTTAAACTCTTAATTTATACACGCTGGCTTAAAGGCGTTTATTTACCAACATTAATATATATAACAGAGTAAAGTATAGAATCGAAAGAATCTGAATAGCTCAGTTGAAGAGCAGTCGCCCGGCAAGCGAAAGGTCTCGGGTTCGATTCCCGATTCTGCGACTTTCGGATCTATATTTTTCTCTCGCACTTTATTTCTTTAGGGGGAATAGGGGATACATGGAATTAAAAATCTCTTGTAGAGATTATTCCAATTTTATATCTTGGCCGTGTCCAAGTAAAAATTTGGTGCCTTGTGCACAGGTATTTAATTCTAACGAAAAAATTTTAGTTTCGTTTAGAATAACGCACTGTCATCCGCGATTTGGCTCTTATTGCCTATCTTATATATGTTAAATTTATATTTAAAAAATATTGTTTTATACTCTCGTATTGATTGCGCTCTCTTTCTCCCCCTTTTCCTTTTTTTCTAAATTATTAATTAATTATTAGATTAATTAAACTATGTATAAAGCATAGGCTTTCTAAATGTCAAATTCAAATATAAACAAAGACTTATAGATTATTAGATTAATTACATTATTAATTATTAGATAAATATTAAATGTATTATATTATTATTTACATTTGGAATTTTAGCAGTATGCAATAAAAATAAAGAATATATTTTTAAAATATTCACCGCTTTATCTTTGAAATTAACATCTTTTAATTCTTCTTCAAAAGTTGTTAATTCTTCAAATGTTGTTATAGGCAGTTGTATAACAATCTCTTCTTGGCTGGAATAATTAGAACGTTGCATTTTCTCATCTAGCATGTCGATTTTATTTTCAATACTATTAAGTTTATATAAAACTTTATTTAGTTTTACAAAAACTAGTTTTTTGCATTCTGAAAAAATATATTTATTAAATTATTAAGTATTGCAGTTAACAATATTTATTATTAATAATTGTGTGAAAATATATCTGTGTACATGTATTTATATATATTGTTTTGATATAAAACATTTAAATCTTATAGATATTACATTTATATAAATATAATATATATATATATAGAAACATACCACCAAAATTTTCTATATCGCTATCAATAGATTTTTCTGTAAAATCTTTTGTGTTCTTTGAAATATTTTCAATGTTAACAGTTTTATCTAAAAAGCAAAAATATTATTATACACACAAAAAATTATTTTTAATATAATATTTATAACAAATTATTACTGCTTAACACTTTTACTTACTGTAAGAATTTTGATATAAAACATTTGTAGGATTGTTTCTGTGAATGTCTGCATATGCTTTTTTTGAGGTACAAAATTTCGAATTTCTGGACATGCAGGTAGGAGGTTACTACAACTTTGTCTTGCATAATTGTTTTCATTTAAATTATCTCCATTAAAACATAGATCTTCGTCTGAAGAAGATGACATAATTTTCTTGGCTTTCTCACGTCTTCTTTTTTTCTTTTGTATGTTTAATTCATCAGATGATGCCTCTATATTAGATGTGTCTTCAGCTATGATTAATTTTTCCATACCTTCTTCATAATTATCTGTAAAATTTAAAACAATAATATGTTATATAATAAATTTTAATTTACTAATAATAACTTGTAAAATGTACTATAAATAGGAAAAAATGTTCAAAACTTTTTTTACTATATAAGTTCTTAATATAACAATTATAAATATAATAATTAACTTTTACCTGCTCTGCCAAAAATCCTTTTCACTGGTAATACTTCCCATTCAACATTTTGTGGCATTTCTCTTGTTATTATTGCTTTATTTATTCTAAATTTACTTTTAAAATGAGTAGGCCAAATACTTGAACGTTTATCTGCATTGTACCACAATGCAGGTATTAGCTGAAGTCCATCGTTAAATTCCGCAATGACATAATCGGTATTCATTTTTCTTTACAATGCAAAATATGTATATGTACTGAAGCATATAAAACATAAATGTATGTTCATATGTATACAACAAAATATATGTAATATATATATATATATATATATATATATATATAAAAAGAGAGAGAGAGAGAGAGAGAGAGAGAGATTGATACAAAAATAATCGCATTTTTATTATGTGTGATTTAAAATCATTTTACATCGTATGGTTTAAGGGAAATACTGCGAATGTATTAGGTTTATTTGCAAGAGGAATTTTCCATACTTTACAGAGCACATCTGTAATTGGATAAGAGAATATTTCATCGCTATTGAGCATCATCACTTTTATACCAAGCTCACTTGATTCACAAGGTATTTTATATACATTATTTACATATGTGAGTTTTTTAGCAATTACAAAAATATTTTCATTTTGTTTCACTATATTTAAAATAATAATATAACACCCGTTTACTAAGAGACAACAATTATTACCGTTATTATTTTTACAATGTATATGAAATTTTGTAGTGGATAACTGTAAATATTGTGATTGAGACTGAATATAATCAAGAATTGGTCCATCATTATGTGAATATTTTAATGAACATAAGTCTTTTTTAAAGTCTTTTTTTTGTAACAAAAAATCAATATTTTCTTTTTCTTTGTATCTTTTTACCAATTGTTGCAGTGGTTTTTCGTTCTTTCTTAATAATTTTTTAATAGACATCATATAGTTTTCAAAGCGAAATGCACTGAACTTATCTAACGGACCATATATTTTTACATCCGAGCATAAATGTAATAAGTTGTGGACATTATGTAACACAAATTTTTTCCCATACAATATTTCAAATGATAAAACGAAATTTTTAAGTAAAGCCTCTGCATAATCTATAAATTTTGTTTTACATAAATCCGGACGAACAAGAATTGTAATTGCTACGTGAAGCATAAGAAAGTGATTATACAAATTTTCTGTCAATGAATATCTTAAAACAATAGGTCCGGTATATAAAAGAAAATTTCTGAATTCTACAGCTTTCCATTGTTTTACATCTTGTATACATCTTGGCTTTCTAACAAAATCATTGGGTGTACTATTTCTAAGTAGGATTAATAAATATGATATTCTTTTAATTGATCTTGGTCTTAACCGTACAGAAAGCGGTCCTTTTATCCATAAAAGTATTAATTTTTTAACAACGCCCAATAATACAAAATGCATATAGTCTAAAGGTGTGTTCGTTATAGGTAAAAAATTCGGAATATTATTTACAATAGAGTAACCTATCTGAAAATTCTTATAACCATTAATGGCAAAGAGGTCATCAGTTCTTAAAAAATATGGTGCATTTGGAAAGCATACTCGACCGTTCAAATATTTTCCTTTTATTGTACAATTTGTACAACTGTAGAATCCAGTGTGACCCTTTGTATGTAAAATGAAGGATTTTGCTGGTGCATCGCATATCAAACCAAATAATTTAATTTTGATCACGTGTTTATCATAAATGTAACCATTGTTAAAGGAAATTAAATCATTAACCAATGGTTCAAGAAAAGTATTACAATCTTGCGGCTTTTTTTCTCCAAAATATGCACCAACAAAATATACATCTTCATTTACTGTATTTGAAAGTAAAATAGGCCACAATAAAGCCTGTGATGACTTTGATAGAGGAAGACCATCTATATTTACAAGTAAATCTATATATTTTTCGTTCGATTTTAGAAACATTTTCTTAATCACATTATCCAAACCCGCATAAAAATATTGTCCACCGCATGCATTTATTACATCAACTTGTCGTGGAGTTTTCAGTAACGTCCGTATATCTTTTGAAAAGTTATATGATGTATATTGCTGCAAAAGTTTTATCAATGCATTACATGCATTGTGATTAATATTGTACGATAAAGCCCATGTAATTCAATCATTTTTAAATTTATTATCACCATTATCATCATCATTGTAATTTCTGCTTTTATTTTCTGTGATGACATTTTCACTATCATTATCATGATTACAATCTATTTCCATGCTAGGATTATCATTTTGACATGGTAGATAATAATTTTCATTGTTACAGATTTCAATTTCAGAATTAAGTGTTTCATTAGTGTCTTTATTAAACGCATAAATATTTATATCAGTATTTTTATTTAATCTAGTCAAACAATTATCTTTAAAAGATCTATTGGTACTGCATGATTGTTTAATGATTTGTGTAGATAATCCTGCTAGATCAATATTAGTTTGATCTTCAATAATTCTCCTATTATGACGTTTTGAAACAGATATTTTACCTTTTAATATATTAGACATATTATACATTTAAGTTTAAGCTTGTCAGTACAAATACAAATTTTTTAAAATAAATTACATATTTTTTAGTTATATCTGTAAATGTAATATTCAATTTCAATACTTTATTTGCCCCCTCAGGGATTAAAGGCGCTTTTGAGGAGCGTACCCAAACCTTACAAATTTCTTACAATCTTAACTTATAGACTACTCTTACATTCTACTCTTACATCTATCTTACAATTATCTTATCTCTAACTTAATCTACCTATTTACTAATTAAGAGAGAGAAAGAGCTGTCCCTAACCTATTTCTCGCTTCGCCTCGGCTTCCAGTTCCCCATGCATTCCCCAACACCTCATTCATACTTTCACACATTCTCCTCATACCTCCTTCCTCCTCTTCCCCTTCCACCCTCCCCTCCATCCTCTTTTTCTCTAATTCCCTCATCCATCCTTCTCCCTCTCCTCCTTCTTGCAGTATTTCCCTCATTTTTTCCCACCAGTTTCCCTTATTCCCCTCTCCCCCACATTCTCCTATTACATGTTCCCAAGTTTCGTCTTCCATCCCACATAGTCTGCATCTTCTTTTCCCCTCCTCTTCCCAGTATCTCGCCCCCCTCATTTCATTGTTCATTCTATACCTCACTATTCTTCTCCATCTGCTTTCCCCCCATCCCTTTCTCAAGTATTCCGGTAAACCCTCCTCCTTCCATTCTCCATACCATCTATTGTATCTCGATTCTCTTATCTTCTCCCATCTTTTCTCCTTTTGCCTTTCTCTGTCCTTCTGCTCCCATCCCTCATATACTTCCTCCCCCCTTTCTCTTTTTTTCTCCATCTCCCTCTCTTCTATCCCCCTTCCTTCAAAAAATTTTGCCCTCTCCTCCTCCCACACCGTTTTCTCCTTTCCTTCCTTTACCCTCTCCTTTATCTCCTCATAGCATTTCCTCGCTAAACTTCCTCCCATTTCTTCCTCTAATTTTTTCTCATACCCTATCGCTCTTCTTCCTGCTCTTATCCTGAATTTATCCTTTCCTATCTCTTCTCTTACCATATACCCCGGCGTACACCAATCTACTCCTAGCGTCCACCTAATCCATCTTTCCTGCATTGCCTCTACTTCTCTCCTCTCCTTCCACCCCCATATCTCCGCCCCATACTCCATCACCGTTCCTACCAACCTTTCCATTAACCATACTCTTTTCATCCAGTCTCCTGCAAATCTTCTCTTTCCCATACCCCATACTTGTCTCATCACCGCTCCTGCTTTCCTCACTCTGTCCCTCAGCTGCGCCTCCTGTCCTCCATTCCTTTGTAACTTATATCCTAGATACTTGAACTCTTTCACTTCCTCTAATTTTTTCCCTTTCCATCTCCACTCTATTTTCCTCATTCTTCCTCCCCCCTTTCTAAACCTCATTATTTTTGTCTTATTCACATTTACCTCTAGCCTTTTTTTATCCATGTAATTTTCCATTTTCCCCAACATATGTATCATCCCCTCCTCCTCCTCCGCCAACAACACCATGTCATCAGCATATGCCAAGCAGTGCACTTTTTCCCCTCCCAACTTTACTCCTCCCCAGCCTCCTTTTTTCAGCACTTCCTCTATATCCGCTATCAACAAATTGAACAAGTGTGGGCTCATTGGACAACCTTGCCTCACACCCCTTGCCGTCCAAAAGTTTTCTCCTTCCTCCTTCCCCGCTCTTACTTTACTCCTCGTTTCCTTGTATATCTCTTCTATCCTACTACTTAACCCTTCTCTTACCCCCCTCTTCCTTATCGCCTCCATTAACACCTCCCTATCCACTGAGTCAAACGCCGCCTTCAGATCTATGAAGGCCGCTACTACCTTACCTCCCTTCTTCTTCACTTTTTTATTGATCAGGTAGTTTAGCACATATATACTGTCAATCACCCCCATTCCCTTCCTAAAGCCTGTTTGACTCTCCGGCAACATATTCCCCCTCTCTATTTCCTCCTTTAACCTTTCTGTTAGAATCCCCACATACACCTTATATAACGTTGGCATCAAAGTCACCCTTCTGTAGTTTTCCACCCTATTCCCCGTTCCCTTTTTTAACAGTGGTACTATTATCCCCTCTTTCCACCTCTCCGGCCATCCTTCCCCTCTCCAGACTCTGTTGCACATTTCCCATACCCACTCTTCTACCCTCTCTCCTCCATATTTCCATACCTCACTCGGTATCCCATCCTCCCCCGCTGCTTTTCCTTTCTTCAATTTTCCCAATATCCTCCTTACTTCCCCCCTGCTTATCTCCTGCTCCTCATCCCTCTCCCTTTTCTCTTTTCCTCCTCTTACAACTTTAACCTCTACCCCTCCCAATAAGTCCATGAAATATTCCTTCCACTCTTCCGCTTTTATCTCCTCATTCACTCCTTCTCTCTTCTTCCTTTCCCTGTTTATAATCTGTAAATGTAATATATAATTCAAATAATTCAATAATTATTAATTAAAGATGAGAGGAAATAAATCCTACATACATAAGAATGCTTACCTATTAATGAAATGCTAATATATACATATATCAAAAGTATATACGTATTACTCAAGATATTATACGTAGAATCCTCCTTGCCAAAATGTTTAGTAATATTCTCTGAAACAATATAGTAAAAATATTTTAATATAAAAACAGATTAATTTGCCTATATTTATTTGTATATAATGTGTTGTTTATACTATTACACATAATACAAAAACATATGCTTATTCTAGAGACAAAATTACATATATCCTCTCAAAATTTCAACTTGATTAGAACAGTAATAATTATATTTATCTATTATATGCCTTTATATATTTTCTTATTTCAATATTTCTTGCTTTCTTTCTGGTTTTCTATTTCACAATATACAAATACATATTATCTGCAATGCGACAAATGTATATGCACAGTGCGAACTGTATAAATAGTTGAAACACTCATCACAAGTAAGAAATGATAATATAAAATATACACACATAAAGCACTAGCTACAGATTTATATATATTATATTACTTTTTATGTATTATAATTATTTATTTTAATTGCTGCCTATATTTACCTCTAAAGTATCTATAGTTTCATATTACTGTATCATAGAGATATGTACATATATCCCATAGCAAAATAGAAAATTAAATAAAGCAAAAATATTCACTTAAAAAATATACGAAGATATATCATAAATAAATATATAGTTTTTACTTTCCCAATCAGTCTCAGTCTCCTTGAGGTTATAGGTTCTTATTAACTTTGGGACAAGTAATTCTCTTTTATAATTACGAAATATAGATTTTTAACTTTATAGTATATCGTTATAATTAAACATAGTATTATCAAAAAAATGCTTACCTTTTCCTTTACACAGCAAAACAAGTCAATGCGAGTTACTGTACACGTGATAACCACGAGTTGCAACGGTCGACGTCTACTACGTAGCGAAGCCGGCGCCTACTATACACGCACACATGTATTGCGCAGAGCGTTCGGCGCAGAAATTTAAGCCAATGATTTAATAAAATTATTGATTATCGTTAACATCTTTTATTGTACAATATTGCAAAAAATTATTTTATTACAGTATTATACCCAGCAAATACCAAGTTACAGTTATATAATTTTGTAATTTTCCACTCAACAATATAATTGTTATAATTAATACACGTATTATATTTTTGAGTGGGAAATTACAACTAACAATTATATAGCTGTAATTTGGTGTTTGCTGGGTACATGTATATATATTACAATATATAAATTATAGAATTTGGATTACATGCAATATTTCCGAAATATTAATGTCATGTTGCTACAAGTGTGCTGGAATTTTGTGCACCTATATCTCTGCAATGTCTTTATAATGTTGCATTGCAACTTGCAACATTGCAACGTTGCTGCAATATAATTGCAATAATCTGTGCTGTATGGGAGAGAACATACATCCACGTAACGTATCTTTTCTGTACCCGTGATCTCGTATCGCGTTACAATATTTCCTGTGCGTCCGCCGTAAAATGAGTCTCGGGGATCGAGCGGTTTGACGTCTATCATTTGATGTCGATGTAGATATTCGCGCATCTCGACATTTTCATTCATCTCGCGATCAAAGTCGCATTTCCATTTCTCAATCACCCTATATCCGCGCTTACGAAGACGAAATGTCGTTGCAACGGTGTGTTCGTAGCGTGAATCACATGTATCTGTACGATCTGTCGAAAGCAGTCTATCGCGATTTACCCGAAAACATCTTGGACAACCATGCCAAAAACAACCGTGAAACTGTAATACGTAATATTGCGTTACGTTATTTTCTACCGACTCGTAGTATCCATCGACTAGCGTACCATCGCGTAATCGATATTCTCGAGCGCGACCGCCATGGATAATATGATGAGCGAGCTGTCGCTCTTTCCATATCAACCATTGCAGGGCTTTACGCGAGTGAATATTCGCATGTCTGTATCCCCCCATTGGAATGATACCGATTTCTCTTTCGCGTAAAAAGTTTTTTCTAAATACTCGCATACACGTTGAGGCGATGGTTGTGCATTCCTCGAATGGACACACGTTTCCACGCTCTAAGAATATTTTTCTAAAAGCCATACACGCTCGTCTAAGGATATCTACATCGTTACGACAATAAAGCAATATTTCACGTTGAAAATCAAACACATAGTTCGCGCGCGTCATCTCGGAGTGCCACGCGAGAAATTTTTCGCGTTCTTTCATCTGCATAGAATCGGGTGAATAATATTGAACACCGGGTAACGCTCCGACATAAGACTGATTATCGATAGTATTGAATAAATGTGGAAAAATGCCTTTATTCGTACCTTCTGTCAGTCCAAAAGCTTTAGGTAATTCGGATAAACGCATCGGCATGTAATTGATACTATCGATAAATTTCGTATGACCTAGCGTTAATACAACTATTTTCGTACCGTTTAAAATGACTCGAGGCTCTAAGACATGGTTTTCCACGATATATTTCAAAATAAATTGCGCGTCGAATGATTTCGCGTTATGCGCGATACAAATTATTTGTTTAAAATATTTTGTCGGCCGCGTTACGAAATCTACAAATTCCTGCACAGGGTTGCGACAAAATATAAATTCGCGAATACCACACCAGCGACATCGCACCGACATTTCATCTATTTCTGCACACTCCTCGCAAATTTGTTGAGCGACGCAGAGCGTAGGTACGTGAATTTTTACATTTGTGCTACCTTGGAGCGTTTCGTCTTGCCTCGTCTCAAAGTCATAAAACACGAATGCGACCCGGCTTTCTACGCGTTCGCGAGTCTGATTAATCGAACCTTCGGCGTCATCGTCGTCGTCGTCGTTTCTCCGCTGTTGTTGTTCGCTATTTCCATCCGCGTGTTCGGAAGTGCTCGGATCGGGACGATTATCGCCATGCCGACGAAGGGGAAGCATGTAACAAAGATGATTCAAAGGTTGAAGAGAACGACACGTAGCGCAATAAACCGTGTCGCATTCGTGTTGATTATTTCTTTGAATCAAACGTCCGCAATCTTCGCAAAATCGTATAGTTTCACAAACACTCCGACGTGATTTACCATCGTATGATTTTACCGCGCGATGACGCTCCAAGCAGGCATGATTGAAAAATTCACGTCTACAATTATCGCACCTAGTACGATCCGCGAATGATTGCTCGCACGGCGGCTCTCCGTTACATCGCGGACAGTAGAGATACTATGAGAGTTCTAACTCAGGGGCAATGAGGGGGGTGCGGGGCGGGGGGGGGGGGGGGAATCGGGGTCGAGGGGGGTGACGTCACGCGGGGGAGGGGGTCTTATCAGTAGATAAGCTTATCTTTTGTTTATAAACATATCAGATAACCTGATAAGGGGATCATGTTACCTGATATATTTATAAACAAGATAAGATAAGGGGATCATGTTACCTGATATATTTATAAACAAGATAAGATAAGGGGATCATGTTACCTGATATGTTCATAAACAAGATAAGATAAGATAAGCGGCGTCTTTGAGCGGTATCAAAGTTTTCATAAATTTTCTCCGAAGATAAGATAAAAATTCTGCGAATGGCTGCCGCATTTCGAGCGCCGACAATCAGGGGGGGGGGGGGGGGGGTTGCGTTTCTTCTCCTTATACGTTATCTGTATATTTCTAAGAAATATAATCAAATTCTAAGAAGGGCCACCGCTTGGCATACGCCGACAATCAAGCGGGTTGATCCGCACAGGTTGCGACATGTCAATCCGATCCGGCAGTGTCATCTGCCGACGGGGTGAAATTTATCTATGTATTTCTAAGAATTATCAGCGATATCTAAATTTTCTCCGAAGATATCACACAAATATTTCTCACGAATTAAACAATTGCATCATCATCCCCACGAACAAAGGGTTGATCGGGGATATATAATGAGGACCGATGCAGCTGCCGGGCCATAGTACCACTGGCGAGCGCATGCTTCATTCGAGGTGCAAGAAAAAAAAGTTTAGTGTGCAAAGAAGTTTTTTTTGTAATAAGTGTGAAAAAGTGAATTTTTTACAAAAATGGAGAACGTTGAGCGCAACCTGTTGGAGCGTTCCTGCCAAGTCGGCACCTTGGGCGAATATTTCGGATGGCTGCAAGAGTGTGAAGAATTTATCGAAGAGCTGGAAGAACGCAGCCGTGCCAAGCGTCCACGTCTCTCGATTGGACATAGACAATCTCTGGTGGCGAGAATAGCGCGACTCGAGGGTGCGAAGGTGCGCTTGCAGAGACAATATGTCGGTGAATCCATGTTTAGTGGTGGCGGCGGCGGCAATAACGCGCAAAGACTAGTTTGGCGCGAAATCGATACGGCGTTCGATAGCCGTATACTGACCGGTGCGGTAATTAACGCAGACTATATCGAACCGCGTCAATTTTTGGAAAATGCCAAAGACATTATAGTCGAGAACGTGGAGAATGTGCTGCAGAGACACATCAGTGTAAAAGTGAACACTGTTTTCAACGGTGAATTTGTGTCCGGTGACAAGCGTGCCAATAAAAGTATTAATACGAGAAATAAATTATGGGGTTCGGAATCCATTGATAAAAATAGATTACCGCAAATGGATTGTGAATATCAGCAATCGTCGCGTTCCGGATTCGGTGATGAGGTTTCTCAGTTTGGGTGATAAGTTTGGCGTACCCATTTGTAGAAGTAATAAAGATGATAGGAAAATTTCTGCATTAGAAAACATAAAGAATATTGAAGTTAATCATAGAAAGTTTCCCAGTGACAACCTGGATAATTTGAGATTTTCGATAGCAAGTTCGGTACACAAGTTTTTGAGTAAACAAAAACATGTATGTTACATCGATAATTACATTTGTAATAGATACTCCGACTGCTCAAAATTTTTGAAAACTAACAAAAATATTTTTGCAACTAAAGCTGATAAAGGTCAGGTTACTGTACTGATGGACCGGACAGACTACGTTGAGAAAATGAATTTTTTATTGAAAGACGATTCTACGTATAGATCACTTAATAGGACTCCGCTGAAGTCACTGAGCACGCGGGTTGCTAATTTATTAAAATCTTGGTTAGATAATAAATTAATAGACGATAACACATACAGATAATTGAGGTGTACGAATGGTAATTTGCCTCGTGCGTATGGTTTACCAAAGATTCATAAGGTAGGTTACCCTCTCCGCGACAAGAATCGAATGCACGTGCGCTGTGTTTATAAATCTTAAAAATATGCGTTAGGCAAAACTATTATTAATATTATACAATAAAGTTCATATACAATGTTTTATTTGATACTAAGCAGAGGATACATACACCGTATCTGATGTAAATAACCAGTTAACGATAAATAACATGTCTGGCATAAATATCTTCCAGAAACGCACATGCAATCGTTTTGACATGAGAAGATATTTTAGAAGCAACTAACAGACGAATAAAATCGTCCTCTGATATAAGAGTATCTTTTTTAATAAAACAAGAAAAGGGGAAGGCAAAACGGCACATGCCAATCGTTCGTGGTAGACGATATGTTAAATAGAAGCAACTAACAGACGAATAAATCTTCTCTGATGCTAAAATATCTTTTTTTAATAACCAAACGCACTGGGTTCACAAAGCATTGAGTCATAGGTGTCAGAAAGATATTTTTAAAGCGACTAACCGGAACTAAATAAATCGTATGTGTATATGTGAAATATCTTTTTTACTGATACCAAAAACGGCGACATGCAAATCTTAAAAATCTGGGGAGAAGATAGATTGTAAGAAGCGAGAGGGCCTAGACCATAAACTGAAAAAATGAAAATCGTCCTGTGAGTACTAAGACTATCGTTTTTATCATACACCAAGAGACTGTTCACAGTAGTACTGTCTTCGTATGGAGATGGTCATATTTTACACAAGAGCAAACTAACAGACGAATAAATCGTCTCTTGATATAAAATATCTTTTTTTAATAACCAGAACGCACATGCAAATCGTTCTGGGAGAAGATATTTTTAAAGCAACTAACAGACGAATAAATCGTCTGTGATATAAAATATCTTTTTTAATAACCAGAACGCACATGCAAATCGTTCTGGGAGAAGATATTTTTAAAGCAACTAACAGACGAATAAATCGTCTGTGATATAAAATATCTTTTTTTAATAACCAGAACGCACATGCAAATCGTTCTGGGAGAAGATATTTTTCTTTTTTTTTGTTACTACTGCAACTTTATAACTATTAGTATTACTATTGTACTATTGTAACTACTACTTATTATTACTATAATATTTCTACTACTAACAACTATTTAAAATAAGCAAGAGACTGCTTTATATTTCAGAAATTGTTACTTTTAGAAAATATGTATATATATATTATGTAAAAAAAATTTATAACAATTGAATCCCATAAATATTGAATAAGAATGAAGGAGATGTCATTACAATATCGCAAAAAATTTTTATATATAGATGGAGAAAATCTTGCAAATTTTAAAATCATCTTTATTTTTCGAATGATACAAAGTTTCACTGTGAATATCACGTTGCAGGACATCCTGCGTATATATATACACATACATATTATACATACATACATACATTCATATATATATATATATATACATATATATACATATATATATATATATATATATATATATATATATATATATATATATATGGTAATGTTTACTTAGATACAGAAAATATTTAATCTAGGGCGTTATTTACTTAGTTACAAAAAGTTTATAGAAATCAAGATGTGAAATTTTCAGGTATCTTTTCTCGATTTTATTTTATTTTATTTATTTTTTTTATCTTTTTTCTCATAGCCGTGTATTCTTATCCATGTTTTATATATATATATATATATATATATATATATATATACAATATATAAAACATGGATAAGAATACACACGGCTATATATATATATATATATATATATATATATATATACTGGGTGTAAAAAAATTAGACCGACAAACTTTGAGGGAAAATAGAGGACATAAAAACAAACATATTTTGTTAATAATATTTTTCTCTACGACGCTTCGTTTTAATATTACAGGGTACAAAAAATAGGAATTTTATGATTTTCACAAAAAACAAACACATAAGTGGAAAAATTAAATTGATTTTAATTACACATTATATATTTTAATCTTCAAAAAACAATTAACAAAAGAACGGAACAAAAATTCGCAAATAATTAGCTCAATTTATAATAAATGTTCAAAAATTCCTCCATTTGTTTCAACACAAAAATGACAACGTCGAAATTCGGATTAACGATTCTGTTTCTGTTTCAATGCTTCATCGATAAGAGTTGTAAAAGTTAAAGATATAAAAATAAAGTAAAAGTAAATACAAAATACCCTTGTAAAGCAAATGGAGTAATTTTTGAACATATATTATAAATTGAGTTAAAAAAGATTAAAATTATATGTGTAATTGAAATCAATTTAATTTTTTCACTTATATGTTTGTTTTTTGTTAAAATCATAAAATTCCTATTTTGTACCCTATAATATTAAAACGGAGCGTCGTAGAGAAAAACATTATTAACCAAATATGTTTGTTTTTATGTCCTCTATTTCCCCTCAAATTTTGTCGGTCTAATTTTTTTACACCCTGTATATATATATATATATATATATATTTACTTATCTACAAAAAGTTTATGGAAATCAAGATGAGGAATTTACAGGTATCGTTTCTCGATAGCGATAGGAATTTTATATTTTCTCTGTAGTCAGATTTAAAAATTATATTATTTATATTGTTTAAAAAATTTCTCTTCCACATTAAAAATTATATTGTTTATATTGTTTAAAAAATTCCCCTCCCACATAATTTTTATTATACTACGTATGCATTTTCTCCCTATCACTTTATTGTTTAAAAAATTTCTCTTTCACATTAAAAATTATATCATTTATATTGTTTAAAAAATTCTTCTTCCACATAATTTTTATTATTCTGCGCATGCTTTTTCCCCCTACCACTTTTCTATTTTATATTCCTTATAAATTTTCTTGAAAATCTTTGCTCACTCGTCTTTCATCGTCCGAACTTTCAAGTTTGTTAGTAAAAAGATAATTAGTAAAAAAAGTTCGTTAGTAAAAAGTTCTCAATTTTTCGAATTTACCGCGTCTTTGATTATTAAATCTTTGATTTTTTACGTGGTAACAACTACCATAAACAATCTTAAGAAAATCGAGCAACAACCGCGCATGTTGTTGTCAACATACGGATTGAATTTATCCTACACGAAGAAAATTCAAGTGGGTCTTATGACGGAAGACAACGTCGAACTGGATTTTCTGCCTGCTATTAAATTAACATCTCACGGAGCTGCAGGGATTTGCTTTGACATGGAATTGTGGCAAAAATTTCAAGAAAACATGGAAACGATGTTGAGCTACTTAAACGATGATAAAATTAATTTGAGCTCGATTCCCTCACAGCACCGAACATTGCAGTAAAATTATAGGGAGGTTACAACCTTACATATTTAATAATCAATGTTACTGGTATATACCACTAACCTTACAATATAATCTTACGTTATAATATTATCGGAAGATTAATGGAACTTTATTTCAATATTTCAGTAATCTTACACGCAATTATGAAAATGAGATAATTGCGTGAAGATTACTGAAATATTGAAACAAGATTTCATTAATCTTTTGACAATATTATAATGTAAGATTATATTGTAAGGTTGTTGGTATATACTACTAACCTTACAATATAATCTGACATTATAATGTTGTCGGAAGATTAATGGAACTTTATTTCAATATTTCAGTAATCTTACACGCAATTATAAAAATGAGATGATTGCACGTAAGATTACTGTAATATTGAAACAAGATTTCATTAATCTTCTGACAATATTATAATATAAAATTATATTGTAAAGTTGTTGGTATATACTACTAACCTTACAATATAATCTGACATTATAATGTTGTCGGAAGATTAATGGAACTTTATTTCAATATTTCAGTAATCTTCACGCAGTTATCTCATTTTTCGGGAATACTAAAAATACGTAATATAAAACTATAAAATATCTTTTAAAATATTTATTAAATTTGATGTTTGCACATTTTCATATTTTCAAAATTATTTATTTATTAAAAATTTTAATTAAATTGAATTATAAAAATAATATATTATAAAATATTTTATTATAATATATTATAAAATAAGTTTAATTCTCTAGGGGTGTTAGGGGGGTTCTATGGATTAAAAATCTCAAGTAATTTAAGAGATTAATTCATATATTAAGTCTTGGTAGTAGACCAAGAAAAATATGTGCCTTGTGCACAATTATTTAATTTCAACGAAAAAATTAATTTTGATGAAATACACGCATTATAATATCCGCGTTCGGCTCTTAAGGCCATTTTCACTTGTATTTATTTATAAAATAAGTATTTCTTCGTATTTATGTTTGATAAATTTTCAACATTTTATAATTGTCATATTTATAATTATTTTATATTTATTTGAAAAAATATTTATTTTGTTTTAACTTTGTTATTCAATATATAAGAGTTTTTAACAAGGCTCTGTAATATAAATATAAATTTAACGTATACGACGGGCAACAAGAGCCAAATCGCGGATGACAATGCGTTATCCTAACGAAACTAAATAATTTTTCGTTAGAATTAAATACCGGTGCACAAGGCACCAAATTTTTACTTGGACACGGCCAAGATTTTAAATATGAAATAATCTCATATTTTGAGATTTAATTTCAATACCCCTTTAACCCCCCTACGGAAAATAAATAAATGAATGCAAGAGAAAAATATAGATCCGAAAATCGCTGAATCGGGAATCGAACCCGAGACCTTTCGCTTGCCGGGCGACTGCTCTTCCAGCTGAGCTATTCAGATCCTTTCGATTCTATACTTTTCTCTGTTATATATATTAATGTTGGTAAACAAACGCATTGTTTGCACGCAAAAATTATCTAACTGCTTATTGCAATTTTCATATTTTTTTTTAAAGGTAACTATGTGTTTTCTTTACATCAACTGATTTATCTCATTATTCTGTGCATAAAAGTATTAAGGTATGATAATCGAAAAATGAATATTTCCCAAGATATTTTGTATTTTATGTCAAAATACTGCAAATTTGCAGCCTTAATAACTCGAAAAATACTTCATGAAAAAATACTTTATTGTAGTGTTTTGGAAAGATCTCGAAGTCGGCTACAAAAGTATGCAAGAAAAAATATAGTGTTCCATTTAAGAAATTGAAGTTGACCTTCACGTAACCTTCAAATGGCTATTCAAGGTCAAATCAATGACACCATCTCATGTCCCCCTTGAAACCATACAACTTTTATCTGAAACATTTTTGTCTTAAATTTTTGGATTTTGAGAAATTTTAGTGGAAAGATTAAAATGACCTACCCTGTATATGCTTGGAAAAATTTTTCCCGCATAAACTCTGCGCTAGTGATACACAAATTTCAACTACTTTTTTCAAACTCATTATTGAAATTTAATGGTACACTTGCGTCGAATACGTGAGTGCGCGAGAGACGAAATTCAAAAATGTAACTAACTAACTTAACTCCGAGAGCCGTATTTATACGAGTTTATGAAAATCAAGATAAGGAATTTTCAGGTATCTTTTCTCGATTTTGTTTTATTTTATTTATTTTTTTTATCTTCTTTCTCATAGCCGTGTATTCTTACCCGTGTTTTATATATATATATATATATATATATATATATATATCAGGAGACGCGGTAGTGTCTCCGGCCATGTTCAAACCCTAAAAGACCTTAAAAGACACTACAAGTCTCCTTATCCTGCACCATCAAAGTCCATTTTTTGGGGGTGTAGAACTACTAAAATATAAAAAATTTTGAATTGCACGTAATATAACCTGAAAGGCGGCATCGCCACGAGTAATTTGAGCCAAGAAAAAATAAAATCGGTCAAGCCGTTCTGGAGATACAAGCGGTCAAAAAGTGACGTTTTTCATGAAAAATTAAGAAACGTCGTCTTCTTCTTCTTCTTCTTCTCTGTCCGCGTCCGCTGACGTCATCAGGATTATATATATATATATAAATCTCTTCTCACCTTTCACTCACACCTCCCTCAACTTCCACCCACCCCTTTCCCTCCCACATCCGCCCCCACCCCCACCCCCACTCCCACCCCACTTTCGCCCTAACTCACCCTCTTTCGTCCTATTTTTGCAGTCTTTTTGTTCTCTCTCACCCTCTGTTGTCCTCTTTCACCCTCTTTCACCCTCTTTCCCTCTTGTCCTCTTTCACCATCTTTCGCCTCTTTCACCCTCTTTCGTCCTCTTTCGTCCTCTTTCGTCCTTTTTCACCATCTTTCGCCTCTTTCACCCTCTTTCGTCCTCTCTCACCCTCTTTCATTCTCTCTCACTCTTTCATCCTCTTTCACTCTCTTTCGTCCTCTTTCACCCTCTTTCGCCCTCTTTCACCCTCTTTCGTCCTCTCACCCTCTTTCGTCCTCTTTCACCCTCTTTCGTCCTCTCTCACCCTCTTTCGTCCTCTTTCACCCTATTTCGCCCTCTTTCACCCTCTTTCGTCCTCTTTCGTCCTCTTTCACCCTCTTTCGTCCTCTTTCGCCCTTTTCACCCAATTTCGTTCCTCTTTCACTCTCTTTTTCTTCGTCCTCTCTCACCCTCTTTCATTCTGTCTCACCCTCTTTCATTCTGTCTCACCCTCTTTCATTCCCTCTCACCCTCTTTCGCCCTCTTTCACCCTCTTTCGTCCTCTTTCACCCTCTTTCGTCCTCTTTCACTCTCCTTCGTCCTCTCACCCTCTTTTATTCTCTTTCACACCCTCTTTCGTCCTCTCTCACTCTCTCTCACCTCTTTCACCCTCGTACGTCCTTTCTCACCCTCTTTCGTCCTCTTTCACACCTTTTTCGTCCTCTTTCACCCTCTTTCGCTCTCTTTCGTCCTCTTTCTCACACCCTCTTTCGTCCTCTCTCACTCTTTTTCATTCCCTCTCACCCTCTTTCACCCTGTTTTCGTCGTCTTCCTCACCCTCTTTCATTCCCTCTCACCCTCTTTCGTCCTCTTTCACTTTCTTTCGTCCTCTCTAACCCTCTTCTCATTCTTCTCCCCCCTTTTAATTGCAATGAGTTTAAAAGTAACAATTTAATTTTAATATCATTAGAATATTATTTAGCAGCGCGCCCAGTTTTTTTAACTAAAATTTTATTATTTCTTTTTATTTTATATTAATTTTAAATTTGCATAAGTTTTTAAATTTTAATTTTTGACTTGGCATCTTGCATTTTAGAGCAGATAAATTTTCCAATTTTTGCTGTATCAAATAATTTTACTTTTTTTTTTAACTTTATCGGTGTGTACACACAAAACATTTCTTTGAGTAACATAATCTTATATTATTTAATTTTCTTTCTAAAATATTTATAGCTAATTTCATAAAAATTTTAGATCAGCTTTGACATAGCTTATACATCTTTCTTCGGACAATGATTTATAAATCGCTTTTTTTATTTACTCTTATTAAAAGTATTTATTTTAGTAGTAATAAGAAACTACAAATTAAGTAGAATATAAAAGTGGCCTCCTCTGATATTATTAATGAAGAATAATCATGTTTCTCTTGTTACATAACATGTCAAAATATCAAAATTGATAATTTATATATGCCTCCTTAAATGTGTAATAGAGCATATTATAACTTCTACATACATTTCTAAATATAAGAATTAATATTTCAATGAGAAAAACTGCTGGTCAAAAATAAACTCTTCAAGTTTTTTTTTTGCAAGCAATTAATGCATTTAACAGAACAAATCACAGTTCAGTATGAATCATACATGTATTATATATAGAGCTTCGACAATGAAAAGATATATCACTCTTTCTATAGTACGAAAAATGAGGTGGTCAATACATAATAATGATATAAAAATATTAGAATTTAGTTTTGAACTTTGAATATTTAAGATAAGAGAAAAAAAATAATCTTATAAAAGTTTGGGTATCATTCACGGGGCAAGTCAAGAAATATTTTTCAAATTATATATTTTTTAATTCATATTTTAAGGCATTATAAAAAAAGAAAAAAACTAGAAAATTTATGAGAATAGACACGTACAACATATATATGTGCGTACTATACAAGATGCACTAATGCATTCTCTAAAATTTACTTGCTACTGTAAGCAAGCAAACTCTGTAGGATTGCTAGGAACTTAACGGCATTGAGGCAGCTGTCACAAGAACCGAAAGCAATTAATTTTTTATTACTCTAATTATATGTCTATTATTATTTTATTTTTATTATTGTAATTATATTATATATATATATATATGTTATTCAAGGTGCCAGTTCAAAGAGAACATACGTAAAGTGTATATTATCTAAATTTAGTAATAATATATTACCATGAAAAATAACTGTGATATTTTATTCAAGGTGCAAGTTCACATTGAACATACATACATATAAGTAAAACTGATTACAATTTGATTCTAGAAAATAAGTGCGATATGTTATTCTTAGTGCACAAAATATAATAGTCGTTTATAGAGATTTGATTTGAAATTCATACTAGCCCGTACAATGAAAAATAATTGCTCGTAATTCCAGAGTACCAATTTGTTAATTACTCAGAAAAATAACATGGCGGCCTGCTCTCAAAAAACTATGATGTTTCTCGATGTCCATTTAGAAATAATGTCGAAGCTCTTACAGAATAATTACTACAACATTTGAAGTACGAAAAGTATTACAACTCACGTAAATTTCCGCACCATGTTCTACACCGGAACTGTTTTCTTAAAGAAAAAAATATACATATATGTATATTATGTATAATCTATCATAAATGTATATATTATGCATATGATTTAATATTGTTATATTTACCTTACTAATGGCACAGGTATATCACGTACGCTCTTCCAGTTTTCAATAACCACGTATGACAAGTGTCGGATACATTTTTAATCCATCTGATCGAAACGCAGGATTTCTACAAATTATAATATTTATATAACAATATATAGAAGTAATAAGAAATAATTAAGTTAATTAATATGTACAAGCTAGAGAACCATTACTTACAATAAATTGATATACATCTCGTTCAAAGTCAACATTTGGTAAATCTGACATCATGTGAACTATCATCACTTTGAAGACTTTAAATATTCTGATGTATTCGTATATTATGTGATATATTTTTTTATATTATATATAATTACATATATGCAGTATCGCATATCACATGTTTAGTATATCATAAACATATTCTTTTATAAATATATATTGATACTTTAGGGTATGTTCAAACCCTAAAAGACCTTAAAAGACACTAAAAGTCTCCTTATCCTGCACCATCAAAGTCCATTCTTTGGGGGTGTAGAACTACTAAAATATAAAAAATTTTGAATTGCACGTAATATAACCTGAAAGGCGGCATCGCCACGAGTAATTTGAGCCAAGAAAAAATAAAATCGGTCAAGCCATGTTCAAACCCTAAAAGACCTTAAAAGACACTACAAGTCTCCTTATCCTGCACCATCAAAGTCCATTTTTTGGGGGTGTAGAACTACTAAATATAAAAAATTTTGAATTGCACGTAATATAACCTGAAAGGCGGCATCGCCACGAGTAATTTGAGCCAAGAAAAAATAAAATCGGTCAAGCCGTTCTGGAGATACAAGCGGTCAAAAGTGACGTTTTTCATGAAAAATGAAGTAACGTCGTCTTCTTCTTCTTCTCTTCTTCTTCTTCTATTCTCTTCTCCTTTACTAATCTCTTTCTCACCTTTCACCACACCCCACTCAACTTTCACCCACCCCTTTCACCTTCCACATCCCACCACCCCACCCCTCCGTCCTCCTTCACCCTCATTCGCTCTTCACCCTCTTTCTCCTCTTTTCACCTCTTCACCCTCTTTCGCCTCTTCACCCTCTTTCGTCCTCTCTCACCTTCCTCTTCATCCCTCTTCACCTCTTTCACCCTTCACTCTTCATTCACCTCTCACCCTCACCCTCTTTCGTCCTCTCACCCTCTTCTCCTCATTTCCACTCATCACCTCTTTCGTCCTCTTTCACTCTTTTTCGTCCTCTCTCACCCTTCGTTTTCCTCCTCACTTTCTTTTCTCTCACCCTCTTTTACCCTCTTTCGTCCTCTTTCACCTTTTTTCACTCTCTTTCGTCCTCTCTCACCCTCTTTCATTCTTTCTCACCCTCTTTTGCCCTCTCTCATCCTCTTTCGACCTCTTTCACACTCTTTCGTCCTCTCTCACCCTCTTTCGTCCTCTTTCGCCCTCTTTCGTTCTCTCTCACCCTCTTTCGACCTCTTTCGTCCTCTTTCACCCTCTTTCGTCCTCTCTCACCCTCTCTCACCTCTTTCACCCTCGTACGTCCTTTCTCACCCTCTTTTCTTCTCTTTCACCCTCTTTCGCCTATCTCGTCTTCTCTTACCCTCATTCGTCCTCTCTCACCCTATCTTCAAAAAATCATAAAAATGAAAAGGTCAAGCCATGTTCAAAAGAAGGTCCTCAAAAATGTAAACCTAGTCTGTACAATGAAAAATAATTACTCGTAATTCCAGAGTTCCAATTTGTTAATATCGAATAATGTATTTGTTTCAAGTAATGGCAGTAGAGTCAAATACATACCTACGTATATGCAGTTTTTGCTGTTAATTGTACTTGAACGAAAAAAATAATTAAATGATTTAAATATAGCACATTTTAAATCAAGAAACTTATATAATCGAACTCTGTTTAGGAAAAGGTAGAACATTTCATTTGCCTCTGCCTTTACAAGAAACATTGGATAAGGTATGTCCTCCGGAAGATTCTATAAATTTGAATCACGAGTTGCACATTCTCGTTCGAGGTATACCCAAGAAATCTAAAGTGGTTTGGGAAAATTTGGTAGATATTAATAAAATGTATAAGGCTTTACAATGGTTGAAAGAAAATAATCCTCATTACTAAAAAATTCGTCTTCCAGCGTCATCTGATGATCTATTAAAGGATAAGTTGCAGGGAACAGAATATAGGATTGTCGATGAGGAAAGCGACAATGACGAAATAAATGAGGTGGTTGAGGAATTACCAGCATTGAATTTGTACAATGTACAGCAAAACAAAAATAATAATGATCAAACCGTTTTAAAACGTACGGCTTTTCTCACACAAATCACTGAACATTCGGATATTAATGATCAGTATACAATATACCCAATGCACGCGAAAAGAATCGATAACGAATCTGCATTGAAGCTTTATCAAATGGTGAAAATTGAAGATTTTCCAATGGATAATCGTTATAAATATCTGGATGTCATGTGTTTCCCTGATTTATATCCTGATGATGTCAATGGACAACGAGAAGATAGAAACTTTGCATTGCCGGAATATTTATTTATTAGAACACGATTGATGTCGAAACATAGTAGATTCAGGTTGAATCTGCAGTATCTGTTCTTCCTTCTCAATGATGCTAACTACCGACAGTTGAAAAGTGGTATCTATTATACGATGATGGTTACTAACCCACGAGAGAGATACACTGCTGGTAGATACTTGAACGAATTGAAAGGTTACCAATTAGAATCGAATTTAATGAGTATTTTCGCAAAATTGAGAAATACGGATCAATTTTGGCGACAACCGTCCAATAATGTAAAATGCATGACTTTGCATTACGGTCCAGCGACGTGGTTTTTGACTTTGAGTCCTAGTGAATGGAAATGGTCCGATTTGGGTGAATATTTACGAGATATGAATCCCGATAAAGAGAAGTTAGGCATCAACGAACTAATCGCATACGATCCTGTAAGTACTTCTAGATTCATGTGCATAAAATTCAAAGCCATGATTGATTTTATTTGTTCGTCCGATAATCCTATAGGAAAGGTTATTCATTACTTCTGGCGACTGGAATATCAACGTAGAAGTATGCAGCACATGCATTGTATGATTTGGATAAAAGATGCTCCAGTATTAGGAAAATCGCCGGATGAAGAAGTTGCTACGTTTATTCAAAAATACGTAACGTGTGAAATTCCAGATGAAAATGTTTCGCCAACGTTGTACGATACGGTAATAAGTGATCAGAATCATAAACATAACTCGTATTGCATGCGTACGAAAAAAACGGAAACTAATATATACAGAAAGTGTCGGTTCGATTTTCCTCGGCCAGTTACTGAGAATTTCGTTTTAAGAGACGTTATCACTTCGATAGTCGGTAGAAAAAATTTAGGCAGTAAGAGCAGATTGTACGATCTTCCTCGCAAGGAGTCGGAAAGGTTTATAAATGATTATAATCCGTCTATCAAATTAGCCTGGAAGGGAAATATGGACATACAATTTATTAGAGAAAAATCAGAGTTTTTAAACTCATATTTAACAAAATACACGACAAAGTCGGAAAAATGCAATACAGACTTTGAAGTGATAGATTCGAATAAGTCCTTGGCATCGAAACTGTGGAATTTTGCAATGCGTTCATTAAATAACAGAGAATGCGGTGCTTTAGAAGCTGCGGATACACTATTAGGGAATCCCTTGTACGGTACGGATAATGATACCATGGTCAAATGGATCGATGTTAATGAGGTGAGAAATAGAAAAGTTAAAACATTTAATGAAATTTAAGCTCTTGATGAAAATTCTACGAATATTTACTGTTCGTCACTCATCGATGATTACTATCCAAATAGACCTCAGGAATTAGAATCATTGAATTTGTACGATTTTGCCAGATTCTGGGAAATTACGAAACAGATGTCAAATAATGACGAAGTCAAGTGTTACAAACTGGCATCGGGTTTATTTAAAAAAAACGAAAAAAGGGTTATTTAATTAACCATTATCGATTTAATATAAAAACTGAGCCCGAAAAATACTTTTACTCGCTGCTTCTTCTGTTCAAACCATGGAGAGATTTGAGTGAACTCAAAGGTACATTCGAGACTTACACGGATGCCTTTAAGAATTCAGAGTCTGTTTTAACGAAGGCAATGAAATATCACGAAAGGCTCGAAGAAATACAGAAAGCTTTTGAGAACGTTGCTGAATTAATCGAGAAGCGCGAAAATGATCTGAAAACAGCAGACAGAGACAAATCCGATGACGATGAACTGGATTGTAATCCGATAGAAGCTGACGACGTGATGAAAGATCTGGAAGATTTTGGTAAGATTGACGACCCGATTGATTTATCGCAAATGATGTCGCAATTGAACAAAGACCAGAAAAGAGTCTTTGATGGAGTATGCCAAGTTTTACAAGATAAGAATCAGATTCTGCGACTGTACGTAAGTGGCGAGGGTGGTACAGGGAAAAGTTTTCTAATTGAAACGATTAAACATTGGATCAGAATAAATTTGGAAAAAACGACTGCCATATCTGCTCCCACGGGTATCGCAGCATTCAATATCGATGGCTTGACAATCCATAGAATGTTTCAACTACCGGTTAGTCATGAATCTACACCAAAATATACGCAATTGTCAGACATGGTCTTGAAAACTTTGAGAGACAAATTAAAGAATGTCGAATTATTTATAATCGAAGGAATTACATGTAACAATGCAATGATGGATTTAGGAACGACTGTATTCAGTGATGGTCAAGCCTATGTAGGTTTGTCACGAGTAAGTAAATTGGAAGGCCTACATTTGATAAATTTCAATCCAGCATCAGTTAAAGCAAACTCGAGAGCCATTGTAGAATATAATCGACTGAGATCTATATTCAAATCTGAACTGCCACAAATCAATCCGTCCGAGAAAAAGGTTGTGAAAATGTACGATCGTCGATGGGATATCCCTAATATCATTGATGATATGCAGAATTATGATTGTGAGGAACCAGAAAGTATAGTTACGTGGAAAATATATGGCCTTTGCAATAACGATGCTGTTTCGTGTTACGCTAATGTAATATTACAATGTGCGTTTCATTGCGTACGTATTAGGCAACAAATACTGAAAAATAAAGCATCGAATGCATTGACTGATGCTATCTGCGCGTATGGTGAACGTAAATATTGCAACATTCAAGCGGTTAGAAGATCTGTCGGAAAACGCTTCGAAGAACGAACACAACAAGATGTTTCGGAATTTTTTACGGCTCTAATGTCGACGTATTCCGACATCAATGATGTATTAAAACTCGAATTAAAGCACGTAACATGTTGCTCGAATGTCAAATGTAATTACAATGTAACTAAGCTGGAAAGCAGTAGTTTGTTAATATTACCTATACATTCGACATTAAAAAGGAAAAAAGGTGTCACTCTACAAAGTTTGATTAATGTAGAATTTTCTAAATGGGAAACGATAAACGGCAATTGTAACGAATGTAAGGGCACCGTGTTGAAAAAGAAAACCGTAATCGAATCAACTTTATCCGTCGTAGTAATACAGCTCAATTTATATACTTTTATAAACGGTGCTTCTAAAAAAATTATCAACAATCGAATGACCGCCGTGCCGACGAGTAATATCACGATTAATAAAAAAAAGTACAAGCTAATAAGCGCTATATTTCACGAAGGTGAAGAAATGAATCGTGGTCACTACACGTGTATGTTGAGAGCTGACACAAAATCGGAATGGTATTACTCTAATGATATGGAAGTGTTCAAGAAAAAATGGCCCAAAGGAGCACAAGGGGCATAAATATTGTTCTTAGAACAGATTAAATAATGGCGCTGTATAAAGGCTGCCGTAAACGCTACATTAAAACATCAACTGTTCTAGCGCTGTATAAAAGTTGCCGTAAGCGCCAAAATAAAATATCGGCTGCTCTGGCGCTTTATAAAAGCTGCTGTAAGCGCTGCATTAAAACGAGTGCAATAAGTTTCTAATTTGACCTAGGCTTTATGACATTTCAAAAAGTATCATTCAGAAAAAAATTATCAGACAGAAATATGTATGTCGTGTTAAAATCGGAGAGACGAAGAAAAATATATGGTTGCGTTCTCACGAGAATGGGCGATGGAGGGGCCCATTCTTTATTTTCAATATTCATACAAGAATATAAATTCATTCTGTTGCAATTGAAATAAATGTGCAATGTATCGTTCAAAGTTATTACAATTATACAAACATTTACATATATGATTAAATAAAATATATATGTATACTATAATATAATTATATATTTTATATATATGTACATATATACCATATATTTCAATTATTTTGAACTGTATTGCATAAATTGTTACTTATACAAAGTTATGTGATAAGAATCGAAAATACATATATTTGTGATACTTTGAATTACTAGAAAGCTGCTCTATATATCTGTACTTTAAAAAGTAAGTGATATCCTAAAAAAATCATAAAAATAAAAAGGTCAGGCCATGTTCAAAAGAAGATACTCAAAAATTTAAACGATCTAATAATAAATTATCACGAAAAGTAACTGATATGTTATTCAAGGTGCCAGTTCAAAGTGAACATACGTAAAGTGTATATTATCTAAATTTAGTAATAATATATTACCATGAAAAGTAACTGTGATATTTTATTCAAGGTGCAAGTTCACATTGAATATACATACATATAAGTAAAACTGATTACAATTTGATTCTAGAAAATAAGTGCGATATGTTATTCTTAGTGCACAAAATATAATAGTCGTTTATAGAGATTTGATTTGAAATTCATACTAGCCCGTACAATGAAAAATAATTGCTCGTAATTCCAGAGTACCAATTTGTTAATGACTCAGAAAAATAACATGGCGGCCTGCTCCCAAAAAACTATGATGTTTCTTGATGTCCATTTAGAAATAATGTCGAAGCTCTTACAGAATAATTACTACAACATTTGAAATACGAAAAGTATTAGATTAGAAGAAGATTAGATTAGAATAAGGATTCAACGTATTTTTAAAAGCTCTACACACACAACGAAGTGAATGTACAAAACTATATACAAATACCTTTTTCTTCTGTGTTTCTGAAGAAAATCTTTTAAATAGAAAATAGTGTCTTGCGATCATGAAGAATAGGTTTTAAATAGCAAGGTTTCATTTGACTTATAATTTTCGATATTATTCACTTAATTAATATGTAATTTTTTATTGTATATTACGACAAATAATCAGTAAACTTTTTAAGCGTATAGCTTTATTGTAGTTGACCTGAGAACTGTACATTTATAAATTTTACTTAATATACACCCGTTTCGAGCAACAAGGCAAAGTTTTCTGATCAATAACTTACTCCCTGAAAATACGGTATAACACAAATCGGAAGTTGATACGAAAATTCGAAATTTTACTAAAGAAAGATTGGAGGTTTTTAATTTATACAATTTTCACAACTCTTATTTCAATTATTTATTCTACCCATCGAAAATTTTTTGAGAGCAGGCCGCCATGTTATTTTTCTGAGTCATTAACAAATTGGTACTCTGGAATTACGAGCAATTATTTTTCATTGTACGGGCTAGTATGAATTTCAAATCAAATCTCTATAAACGACTATTATATTTTGTGCACTAAGAATAACATATCGCACTTATTTTCTAGAATCAAATTGTAATCAGTTTTACTTATATGTATGTATGTTCAATGTGAACTTGCACCTTGAATAAAATATCACAGTTATTTTTCATGGTAATATATTATTACTAAATTTAGATAATATACACTTTACGTATGTTCACTTTGAACTGGCACCTTGAATAACATATCAGTTACTTTTCGTGATAATTTATTATTAGATCGTTTAAATTTTTGAGTGCCTTCTTTTGAACATGGCCTGACCTTTTCATTTTTATGATTTTTTTAGGAAATATATATATATATATATATATATATATATGTAGATACATGTGTATATGTATATATTCATTAATAATAATAAGAATTTTATTTGTTATATTAATATTACAGTATTATAGTTAATCATATATATACAAATATTAAAAATTATAATAATTAATAAAAATAATAAAAATAGTATATATATTAAGAATTATAATTAATAAAAAAGAAAAAATACAATACACATATAACGCTTTTTATAATTACTCTAAAAAAATATATTACAGGTAAATTTGTTTGAAAAATACACACATTAATTGAAAAAATATTTATAGAGCAAAAGCGAAAAAGCAACAGGAGCGTGAAGCAATCGACGAAGCAGAGAATGCGAACTGATGATGGGAAGATGCAATATATAATTCATATTAAGTCATATTAAAACTCATATTTAGTTTATTTTATATATATTGTAAAAGTTATATATAGTTTATATTATACTATTAAGTTTATTTATCCGCAGTAGCGTTATTTCCGGTTCATTTTTTTCAATTTTCAATTTTCTAAGTGGCTGGTTCTAAAAGTAAGAATCACGTTCGATTGCTACTTGAGCTGTTGAGTCTGTTGAACGCGGCCAATAAGTATTATTTTATTTCGTTCTAATTGTTATTTAAATTTTTATTTAATTTTTTAGTTTACGTTTTCTTTAATTTTTATTTAAAAATATAATGCAATTTTTATATGTTTGTGCAAGGGGACTCAAAAAATTTTTGCGGAAGCATCCCAGCCAAAGAAATTGTTACGCTACTGCGTTATTATTATATAAAAATCATTTATAATAACATATATATATATATATATATATAATGTTATATTAAAATAATATATAATATATAATGATATATATATATATATATATATATATTAATCTGTGATATGTATATTAATAATGTAATAATTATATATATTTATATATATATTACATAATAAATAATATAAAACATATATATACAATTTTATAATTTTATATATATATATATATATATATATATATATAAATGAATCTCTCATATATCCTAATAAGCTTACAATAACCTTAAATTGTAAGATTCCACAAAGATTAATAAATATGCCATTAACCTCCCAATAACATGTGCATGTTTGTCCAATCTCATTCCCTTAACATCCCACAAACCTTATAGGACATGTTGTATTAATATTCATATAACATACTAAGAACCTTTTAATTTGTAATATTAAAAGGTTCTTAGTATGTTATATGAATGTTAATACAACATGCCCTGTAAGATTTCTGGGATGTTAAGGGAATGAGATTGGACGAACATGCACATATGTTATTGGGAGGTTAATGACACATTTATTAATCTCTGTGGAATCTTACAATCTTACAATTTAAGATTATTGCAACCTTATTTAAATGTTGATGTGCTGTGAGGGTTATCTTTAACAAGATAATTATAAATTTTACTACCGCATATGGTGCTAAAGCCATACTAATAACGTATCGTAAAAATGAGCAAGATCTTTCTTCCGAAACTGCGGAGAATGCGAACGCAAACGAACCGAAGGCGAAGAAACGTAAAACTTACAACATCGCGATAGTCATGCAGAGAACGACTTTTCAATGTGTAGAAAATATAGTTGATTGTGTGAACGCTAATTTAAATCGCCTAAATTTTATTTCAATTAATGTCAACGAATGTGCTCGATATTTAATTAACAAAATACAGTTAAATCTTCCTGTCAGCATCAATAGCAGTATCGTGAAACTCACGATCAGAGGTAACAGTAAGGAAATAGAACGTAATGTACGCACCCAGCTGAAAGATTTAACATTTCTCGATGTATACTTTGAGATAACATTTTTAGAAATAATTTCACTTTATTTCGAACAAATTGTACATGCAATTATAACAAAACGTAAATTTTAATAATTATTCGACGAATATTTTCTTGCAATGTTTGTGAATAATTTTATTCTGTAAAAATATTTTAAATATAAACGATATTTGTACTTTGAACCGAATATTGTGAATATAACGATTGTTTAATCATACACTTATTTCGTAAAATTTTTACTCATAAAAAACAAGCGAATCATAACAATATATAATATGAATTTTGGTATCAACAAATAAATTTTGTTCTGTAAAAATATTTTTAAAATATAAATTATATTTGTACTTTTTAAAATCATTGTTCGATTTTCTTTCACTTCCTCTTTCCAGAAATTTCCTCAACGTGCATGTTCCTGTTCATCTTCATTAAGCCGCGCGTTATTTTTAAATAAAATTTTATCTGCCATCTTTTCAACAATAAGCATTCTTTCTAATCTACGATAATGTATTATTTTTTTATCGTGACACGAGTCAGAATGAATCGAGTAATGGGCGAAATATTGTTGATAAGTCTCCTTTCATTTCACTACCTTATGTTAATAGCTTAGGCGATATCGATCGAATTTTTAAAAATATCGGATTTAATGTTGTTCATAATGTTCCTAGAAAACTGAACCATTTAATTGCACTCGGCAAGGATAGACTACCTACAGATAAAAAACTGAAGTAGTTTACAAAATTAATTGTAGGGATTGCAACGTGTCATACATCGGACAAACAAAAAGACATCTTTGTACACGTGTAAAGGAACATTTCAGCAACATCAAAATGCATTCGAGTAACTTATCAGTTATCAGCAAACATAAAATTGAATTCGATCACGATTTTGACTGGACTTCGCCTGTTATTTTGCATAGTGAAAAGCACGTAAGAAAAAGAGAAATCGCTGAAATGTTCTTTATTAAGGAAAATAATAACGCTATTAATTTACAAAAGGATACCGACAATCTAAGTAATATCTACGACACAATAATAAAGGTCGTTTAGTCTCCAATAACTCGTCTAAGAGTCTTGACGTGTTGTCAAACCGACACTATGTTCGTTCTTGACATCTTAGAATTATAATTTTTTTTAAAATTTTACAAGTAAATCTCGCTTCTTTTTCTTTTTATCATTTTGCAATATTGTTAGTGAAGTAATTTTATTTTTTTTTTTTAATGTATTAATCTCGGTCTATGTATATCTAGCTCACTTGATGAGGACTTAAAGAGGGTCGAAACGTTGTGATTGAATAAATAATATTTGCCAGTACGGTCGAGAGAAGATATTTATTTTTTTTTAAATTCTGTCTGGCGATTCTCAAATATCTACGTTCTTAGTGTTATTATTTTGTTTTAGTATTTAATTGCGCTGAAGATGATCCAAAAAACAGATTACAATGTACGTCTTTCTTCTTGATATGATACATTTATAATGAGTATTATATATCAAACAGAAGGGCGTACATTGAATTTACAATAAATACTTGTTAATCTCTTAATTACTGCGTTTGCGTTTTCAGATAGCCACTTGTTTACCATATTTGATATTGTTTTTTTTTCAATTATAGCGGCATCGCGTGGAAAAAGTTTTGCCATCATTTTATTTGGTACGTAATGCGTGCCTTGGAATGTACAAAAATAACCTTTTTTAAATTTTGTCTGGCAATTTTCAAATATCTACGTTCTTATATATTATAGTTTTTAGCTACTCCACATTCTTATAAGTATTTACTTTTATTCTTATACTATAATAAAATAATAATATAATGACTATTTTAATATTCACTGCTATTACTGAAAATTTATAATTTACGTTATATATCGTACATACATACACTATAGATTTTCAGTTTTGACAATATCAGAATGCAGTTTTTTTGTTATTTTTAAATGTAGAGTTGTGTAGCATATATATTTATTTTCGCAGCTCAATACATGTCCAATTTGGTGTTGGAAAAGCAACAGCATTCAGAGCAGTAAGAAGGGTAACTTATGCCTTGCATTGTTTTGTACCAAGATTCATTCAGTAGCCAAAAAATGAAGTGCTACACCGTACTATTGAAGAATTTGCGAAAGCAAGGTTTTCCTAATAGTTTTCCCTAGAACTGCGATATATACTCAGCACGACACCCTTTGCTCGAGTGTCGTGCTGAAATCGGACATTAAAAAATTTTTTAAATTATTAAAAAATGTTTAATCGCCGGAACTATTTTTGAAAATGATTGCAGAGCATAGAACTCTACGAGAACTGGCCAAAACTCCCCCTAGAACTGCGATATATACTCAGCACGACACCCTCTGCTCGAGTGTCGTGCTGAAATCGGACATTAAAAAATTGAAAAAATTATTAAAAAATGTTTAATCGCTGGAACTATTTTTGAAAATAATTGCAGAGCATAGAACTCTACGAGAACTGGCCAAAATTCCCCTTAGAACTGCGATATATACTTAGCACGACACCCTTTGCTCGAGTGTCGTGCTGAAATCGGACATTAAAAAATTGAAAAAATTATTATAAAATGTTTAATCGCTGGAACTATTTTTGAAAATAATTGCAGAGCATAGAACTCTACGAGAACTGGCCAAAATTCCCCTTAGAACTGCGATATATACTTAGCACGACACCCTTTGCTCGAGTGTCGAGCTATAATTATCTTATTAATTATTTAAGTTAATTACTGGTAATCGACAGAACTATTGTCGAAAATTATTTTGAAGGTCAGAACTATCCTAGAACTCGCAAATTGCGCCGTGAGAAATAAATATTTCTAATAGCACAACAAGATACAATTTTTACAAATATTGTTTAAATTTTTTTTTAACTCGTAGAATGCATAGTTCGCTGGAAATATTGTTAAAATCTATCAGGAACTCTAGATCTCGTCGAAATCTATTGATATACACGAAAAAAAAAAATTTTTTTGCGTAAGTGTCGTGCTACGGGAAGTTTGCACGACATTTTTAAAAAATTCGTTTTTTGACCTCAAATTGACAGAACTATTTGCGAAACCTATCAGGAACTCTAGAACTCTTAAAAGTGCTACTAAAACTCATATGTTTTTTTTGAAAATCGAAAAAAGCCGTGCCAACTTCAAAGAGCCTAATTCCTTCGGGATATTAGTATAGAGTGAAGTGACGTCTAACGAAGCCATTATTTCAGTTGACTCAATGGCTTTATTATTAATTAAATTAGCAAACGCCCAACTATCCTTGACAAACGAACGAGGTTTTTGAATTGAATTTTGTAAAATAGTGTGTAAATAATTTGCCATCATATACAACGGACTCCCAATAGATGAGATGATAATTCTTAAGGGGGTTCCTGCCTTATGGATCTTCGGCAATCCATATGCTCTCGGCGTATTCCCGTTAGTGCATTTTAAATTATTATAAGTACGTTCATTAATTAAATTGTTATTATGCCAAGATTTCAATAAGTCATTAACTTTTTGAGATAAATTTTTTATTGGATCTTTTTTCATAATTTTATATGTCGATGTATCATTTAACAATTCTGTCATTTGCTGCAAATATTTACCCCTATTCATGATTACAGTGACCTGTCCCTCATCTGCTTGCATTACAAAAATATCCCTATTGTCTGCCAAATATTTTTTACATTTTGAGAATTCGTTTAGGATACGTCTACTTATAAAATATTGGTGTTTTCTTTTGTTTTTAAGTCTATTCAATGAATTAGCAATACAATTACGCGTATCATTCAGTAAACTGTCTTTCAGTCGGTGACTATTTAATTCGAAATTTTTTATTACATTAAGTGCAAACGACTCAGAATCCCTTACACTGTTATGATTAAAAGGCAATCCGAATTTTCCACCCAAACTCAGAAATCTAAGAACGTTATCCGGTACTTCTTTATCCGAATTATTAATTATCCATTTACTACATTTAAAATTGAAAAACCTTTCATATATCTTATTCTAACGATTGAGAAGTAAATCGAGATGTATTTTATTAAGAAATTAAATTCCACAATTAATTTACAAAAAGACACAGAAAGTTTTAGCACTGCGTATGATTGTTTGTTTAGAAATTGATGTAATCTTCGACATACTTATCTTGGCGATGTTATTAAATTTAGTACAGTGTGTTCTGTCAAAGTATGAAGACAAAAACGTTAGAAATTGATGTAACCTTTGACATACTTATCTTGGCAATGTTATTAATTTTAGTACAGTGTGTTCTGTCAAAGTATAAAGACAAAAACGTAACTCGATATGTAATTTTATTATTGTGACATAAGCTAAATCTCTCCGAATCATAATTTGCTCTTATATCTTAAAGACGAAATGCTGTAACTCATTGTAAGTCTCAAATTTGCAGTTCCCGTTTTGTTTTAATTAGAGTGTCTGATTGTATTTATATGTTTTAGAAAGTTCTAATTGTATTTTTGAAAAGGACCACAACCCACATGGTCAAAACGTCAAAATAAATATATATTAACAACGCTAATTGAGGCCAGTGTTGTCAGATTAAATCTATAATCTCATATTTAGGAATACCCATTTTTATGATGAGTCCTCTAACATCTTGACAGAAAACAAAAATGTTTTCCTGAGAGAAAAAGAGTAGGAAATATCTTTCTCTTGTGCGGTAGAATGTAATTTTCGTTCCACATTCGAGTACATTCTTATCATTCAATCTAAAAACAATTAATTCAGAAGCTTCTTTTCAAAGGCTGAGATCTCTCATGAGGTCATTTAACTCGTTTTGGTTAAAATGTAAGAACTTAATAAAGATCCAACATAATCACTGTCGTTATTTTGTTGTGCATCATAAGAGGCATGACCGAAAGTAGATTCATCCCTAGAAAGCTCCGGTAATTCGTGAAACATTGGAATTGGTACTTCATCCGAGTGAGGAACTGGGCGCCTTGCAGAAGTTAAATCAGAGTAACTCCACTTGCTGCTCAATAATATTATTTTATGAAAAAACGCATTATCACCATGTAAATATATATCATAACAATTCCGCCAGTGACAAAGATTTGGTGCCACAAATTTTGTGCTATATCAGAAAAAATGTATTATTTTATTTTTATATAACATATATAAATTGCCTAAACTTTATCGATATAATGTCAAATTAACATCAGTTTGACTTTTCTGTTCTTGTCGGATACTTCAGGAATCTCTTATTTTCACGTTTGAAAAATTATATTAATTTTAAGTAATATTATCATTTTTTCTGAAAATTTGGTGTTAATATGATGCAAATAGGCATTATATATTTAACAGTCCTATCAATAACAAATTTTAGCGCCATAAATCTTGCTCGCATAATTTCACAAAATTGATTTTATTTCATCTTTTAGCATACTATTAAAATGTTAATATTTAATTGTTTAACAAAATTGATATCTTATGTAGGTGTTAAATATACACATACTTAATATGATGTAAATATACGCATTATATCAACATACCCATCAATACTAAAAATTTGGCGCTATAAAGTTTGTTTGCACTGTTTTGTCAAAATTCTCACTATTCTAGCATTTTAGCATACTATTCAATTATTATTAAATAATTTAACAAAATCAATTATCTTATGCCGATGTTAAATGCGAGTTTGAAATACGTTGCGTTTACAATATTAAATTATCAAAAATTTAATGCTTAAAAAATCTTGTTATTTTCACGAAAATTTGAAAAAGTATGATAAAATAAACTTTAAATATTATTTGTCTAGAAATTAGATGTTAATATAACGTAAGTACGCATTAAAACAACGGTCCCGACAAGAAGAAAAATTTGGCCACGCTTACTCACGCTATTTCGTAAAAATTGAAACTTTTTAGTATATTATTTAAATATTAATATTTAATTATTTAACAAAATTGATATCTTATTTCTCTATATGTGCTACATTATGCATAATATGGTATAAATATATACGCATTATTGACCTTCCGTTTCCGGTGCGAGGGTGGTGTACACGTGGAGAGTGAGTGTGTAGGTTTGAGGGAGCTTTAGAAGATATAGAGAACAGAGGGAGAGGAAAGGATAGTGTGAAGAGAGAGAAAAAGAGAAAATGAGAGAGTGAAAGTGTGGCAAACGAAAATAGATAGAAGGTGGAGGAAAGAGTTAGATAGAGAGATAGCTGACAGCAGATAGTTTGTGTAGGGAGTATAGAATATATATAGAGAGAGAGATGTGCGGTAGAAAGAAAGAGCAGGTGCTACGGAATAGCTAGTAGCTTTTAGAGAGAGATAAGCAAGGAGTAGGGAGAACATAAAGAGAAATTAGAAAGGAAGAAAGGAAAAGCCAAAGAGCAAGAGAATTATAAGTAGGAAAGAAGACAATAGTTTAGAAAAGATGTTCAGCGGAAAGAAAGAAAGAAGCATGGAAAGTGACCCACACAGCACATGATATCACATTCGAATATTCTGTACACATACTGTTAATCTACGCAATATACATAAGATACTGAGAATATCTTTATAATATCTCTTGCAATATATTATTTTTCGTATATTCTTAGAATATATTTTAATATCTCTTACAGTATATTATTATTAGTATATTCGCGTATATTTTCAAGATATACTTTTGAATTACGCAGAATATTCGTTACAGGATGTCGTATAAAGCCATTTGAGTGCAGAGCGTTTTGGCGCGTAAACGTACACGCCACGCGGTTTGTGATAGTGTTTTTTCTATGATAGTGGGTTACCGGTCTTTTTCCTGTGATATCTTGTCGCATGACGGTGTGAAAGTAAGTCTGTATATTTTTATATAATTTTTCGTAAATATAAATCTTTTTCATTTCTTTCAAAATTTATCTTATTTTGTGTAAAATATATTATATATTTCACTAAATATATTATTATATAATTCACTATAAAATATGTTTTACAGCTGCAAGGTAACCTTAAAATTAATAAATAATAATCCTTAAGGTTGCCAGTAATAATTAATAAAAAACCACTCCTCAATGTTTAAAGTCGACCAGACTGGCAATAATTTATTATAAATAATTATTTGAAATACAACAACGTTTCGGCTGTCATTGCAGCCCTTTTCAAGTACATCAAATTTAAAACAGTAAATCAACTTCTATGCAAACTACCGACAATGTTAACGCTTGTTTTGATGAACAATGCAAGACTGACAGAAGTAAGCACATATTAAATAGATGTTAACTGTTCGCAAGAATCTTAGTCACTACTTAAAATTAATAATCGGACAGGCCCGATTGCAACAATACATTTTCTTTTGGAACAAAAATATGTATACCTATATCTTATTTATTTTTCTTTCTAAATAAAGAAAGACATATTTTGGTTTTAAGCAAGACTTAAAGCCAAAATAATGTTGGTGCAATCGACCCTTAAACTTCAGATTTGTTTTATCGTGAACTTACATTTTACATTTTATATTCTTTATTTTTAGTCTAATCTATTTTATTTCTCATTGCATTCCTGTTTCTTAATATACATGCATATTATTTTGGTACATTTTGTTGTGTGCCTCGGGAGAGACACTTAAGGGTCGCGCCAAATTGGGATGGGAATCCGGGGCGTCAGGACTTGTCGGGTGTTTGTAGAGAAATGCACTACACTTTTTGTATTAAAATTCTTTATTCAACTTCAACCACTTGGTCTTTATTTTATTTCACTATCAATACACTGAAGCTTTACGAGTGTGCGGCACTGACTTTATATTACTCCGCGTATCGCGCACAACTGCGAGTCGATGCTAAGTGCGCGCGCGGTTAGCGAGATCGTGGTTAGAGCGATTATTTGTGTCTGCGACTGAGCGAGCTGTCGCGTCTCTACTCTCTTTTTATATCGTTGTTTTTTGGAGTTTTCCCGATCGGAAGGGGTGCCTGGCAACAGGTTTCCCCGGTCGAGAATCTAGGTGCAAGCGAAGCAGATTCAAAGTCCTTCTGCTTTGCTTGCACGTTGACCAATTTCTGTTCCGCGTATATCTCGCATTGTATGCGTTTTTAACGCGGTCATTATCTGTCGTAATTCTGATTTCGCGTATACCTCGCAACGTATGCGCTTTTTAACGCGGTCATTATCTGTCGTAATTCTGATTCCGCGTATACCTCGCATTGTATGCGTTTTTTAACGCGGTCAGTGTATGTCGTAATTGCGGATGCAATACGAGTACCCATTTCTTAATATTAGTTAACTTTTAATAGTTATATCTATTGTATATCTTTGGGGGATATAACAATTTATTCTAATATTAGCCTTTTTGTATATTGATGATGATGTACCAAAATATGTCTTTGATGCATTTATCAAAGTATAATACAATTAAACAATAGAGGAAGCTAATATATAATAAAGTAAAATGTGATAAAAGTAATAGAAATCATATATATTGTATATGTGTATATTCATATAATTTTTTTTTTTAGTTTTAATTTTGTTACAGCGTTGCAAGAAAATATTATCGCAGCTTTATATTCATATACACAACAGTAGTGTGTTCTCTACAGTAGTGCGACAAAGAAATAGGTATTATATTTTATAATTTATAATTATAGTTTCTTTTTCTTATTTGTAATTTTTATTTTGTTACAGCATTGTCACAAAAGAAATATTGAGACTAATATATTGGGGATCGCTTTATTTATCTGCATTATTTTAAAAAAGTCTGCATCATTCTAGAAAAGTTTGTTCTCTACGCATAGCTCGTGGAACACACAGTAAGAAGTAAGTATAATCATATTTCTTTCTTTTTTTTTACTTTGATTTATTTTTCATGATTATTATATATTTGTATTTTGGCACGCCTTTGATCGTATTTCAATATCAACGTAGCACATATGTAGAACGTTCGATTTAGATATGAAATTATTTTCATTATTATATTATATTTTTATAAACCTTTGAAATTTCATTAAATCTAAACATTACCAAATTCCTTAATTGATTTAAATATGTAGAATATGTATATATAAAAATATACAAATATATAATTTTATGCCGATTTAGAAATATCTCTCTTATAAAGAGAGAGATTTAATGATTTAAAAAGTATAAATTAACAAAATATTTTATGTGTCTCCAGCATTCTACATTTGTATTGCACATATTAAGTCGACATACAATTTTATACATACTTCAATTGAAAAAAACATTATATGTATATATTAATTGGTTAAAATCATATTGATATATTGAGTAAGTAAATAGTTAATCATTTGATTAAGTATACAGGATATTTGATTTTACATTATGCAGCCGATTATCTTGAAAATAAAAGATTTTCAGGAAAAATATTTCGAACAAAACTTTTGTAACTTCGAAGAAGACATAAGATGGTGTCATTGGTTTGTCTTGGATAATGATTTGAAGGTCATCCTCAATTTCTTAATAGAACATTTTTTCATATTTTTGTAGCCCATCTCGAAAACACTATGTAACGGCTTAATGCAAATTCATCATTTTTTTAAAGACAACTACATGTTTTTTTTACATCAATTAGTCTCCTTATTCTATGCATTAAAGTATTAAGGTAAGATTTTCGAAAACTGAATGGTTTATACAATATTTTGTAATTTATGTAAAAAAGTTAGAATTAGAAGCCTTATAACTCGAAAAGTTAATGAAAAAGTATTTTATTTTAGTATTTTGGAAAGCTCTCGAGATAGGCTACAAGAATATGCAAAAAAAATAGTGTTCCATTTGGGATATTAAATGTGATCTTTATGTAACCTTCAAACAACTATGCAAGGTCAAATAACACCATCTTATGTTTCCCTTAAAGTTATAAAACTTTTGTATAAAACATTTTTCCCAAAAATATTTTATTTTTAAGTTAATTGACTATATAATTTAAAATTTAACACCCTGTATATTATTTACATATACTTTTATCTTTGTAATAATCTTTGTAATAACGCAATATCAATAATGTGATATATATATAATAATGAAACATAATATTGAATAATCAAATAATATTATTAAAAATTAAATAAGATAAAGTAATTAATTTAAACAACAAAATGAAATGATAATTAAGCTAATAATCTATTTAACAATTAACATTTAAAATCTATTTTAACAGAAATAAATCGCAAACGGCCGAGAAAAGATATTTTTTATATATCAAAACGACATCTCAATAGAGTAGCTACAGAAGAATTAGAACTTATAAGTGATAATTTGCTAAGTACGACTGCGATATCTTTATCTTCATCACATAGTGATGATTATATGTGCTCAAAATATTTGGAAAATAAGTCCACATTTAAATCAGATACAATAAATAAATGTAATAAGATAATTCCATCTCAAAATGATACTAATAGTTGGAACAAGAATAATATATCTGGAAATGACATAGACAATTAAACAAATATGAATCAAAATCATCACAAGCTTCTGGAAGTACTTCTACTACAGCTTGTGTGACCTTTGTAAATACAAATACAACAGACAGCAAAAATATAAATACAATAGACATTTTTAACAATGATTTTGCTGCCTGGGCCGTAGAGCATCAGATATCACATACTGCTTTTAATGCATTACTTAAAAGATTAAGACAACATTCTTGTTTTTCGAAATTATAAACTGATGCACGATCACTTCTAAAAACGCCAAGAAAACAAGAGAAACGTATAGTAAACCCAGGAATATATTACCATTTTGGGTTACTTAATTCTGTATTTAATATATTGACATTCACGAAAAATGATATCAATTGTGTAAAAGTTATTATAAATATTGATGGGTTACCACTAGCGAAATCATCAACACAACAATTTTGGCCCTTATTAGGTTCGGTTGTTCCATAGGATAATGTTTTTATAATTGGAATTTATTATAGAGATGAAAAACCAGCCGATGTCAACGATTTTTTTAAAGATTTTGTTAATGAGGCTAAAGAAATGTGTGAAGATGGAATTTACTTTAATGGTCGTAACGTACAATGTAGAATTGAAGCTTTAGTATGTGACACACCAGCAAAAGCATCGTTCTCTGCGTGAAAGGACATGCGGGATATTCCAGTTGTACCAAGTGCACAACGGAAGGAGATTATATAAGAGGGCGATTATGTTTTCCAGAGACAAATGCACCACTTAGATCAGATAGTGATTTTATACAGAAAATTGATGATAGTTATCACAAGCCTGATATTACATGCAGCTTATTAGAAGTACCTTATTTCAAGCCTGTCACAAATGTCCCGTTGGATTACATGCACTTGGTATGTTTAGGAATTATGCGTAAATTAATGTACCTATGGCTTCATGGAGAGTTACATTATTGACTACCACATAAAGCCGTTGAAGATGTATCTGTACGTTTGGTAACACAATTAAAACCATCAATACCAATAGAATTCGCAAGAAAACCACAAAAGCTAGATTATTTAATATTATGGAAAGCTACGGAATACAGATTAATATTATTATATACAGGTCCAGCAGCATTCAAATCAATATTAAAGAAAAAAATATATAAAAATCTCTCCTCCAATTTTAAAGTCGACCAGACTGGCAATAATTTATTTAAAAAATTTAGTTAAATTACAACGTTTCGGCTGTCATTGCAGCCCTTTTCAAGTAATCTATGAACAATTATATACATATAAGTATACTCTTAATGCGCTTAATCATAGAAATAATTATAAATTTACAAAAATATATATGTTTACGTACCAGATTAATACAATAAATCAAATTTACAGCAAACCCCCGACAAAATTAACCATTGTTTTGATGAACAATGTATAACTGACAGAAGTGAGCACGAAAAAATAGATGTTGACTGTTAGCAGAAAACTTAGTCACTAACGCGTTGAGAAAATAGAAAACCAGAGTACTGTGTCTTTCGCAATTTTTAAAACGTCAATACAAAGTCAAATAAATAAATAAATAAATAAATAAATATGTAACATATGACAATATAATATATTAAATAGCTTCAAGAACGCGATCATAAATCCCACTGAAATTCTCCGTATCTTTTTGTAAATTAATGCTCTTTCTTTGGTTTTTTATATAGAACATTCCTGCTATTTCTCTTTTTCTTGTTTGTTTTTCTTGATGCAGAATCACAGGAGAATCCCAACGGAACTCATGATCGTTGCAAGTCCGATGCAAACTAACAACTGAGTGTGATGTAGTGTCTTTTTTGATGTTATTTTTATGTTCCTTAATACGTGTTTCTAAATGTCGCTTTGTTTGTCCAATATATGTAGAGTCACAGTTCGCGCATTCGATCTTATAAACGACATCGGTTCTTTTTAAGTTGTCAATACTATCTTTTCCTCTTTTTATCAATGTGTCTAATTTTTTAGGAACGGTATATAATACACCGATTCCATTTTTGTTTATGCAACGAGTAATATTTTCGCTCAAATCTCTAATATACGGCAACGCTATAGCATTTCGTGTATCAAATTTATCTCGATTAGACGCACCAAAATTACCGCCAAATTTAATTGCCCTAAGTCTCCTGTTAATAATTTTGTTTATGACTGTTGACGGGTAACAATTGTTACGAAGAATTCGTTTGACTAAAATGATGTTTTTCTCGTGAAACATAGGGTCCGCGAGTAAAATAGCCCTGTCCACGAGGCTTGTGATCACACTAATTTTATAACGCATCGGATGGTTCGAAAGAAAATTTATATAACGGCCTGAAAACGTAGGCTTACGGAACCAGTCAGTCGTCAATTTGCCATTAACTCGTATAACGTTTGTGTCTAAAAAACTTAAGGAACAATTGTTCTCCAATTCAAACGTAAACCTTAGTCGAGTGTGAAAGCTATTAAAAATCGTAAGCATATCCTCCACTTTACATTTCGGAATAATTGAAAAAATGTCATCAACATATCTGAAATAACAATAGGGCTCAAAATCCAATTGACGCAAACAATATGATTCCAAATCGTCCATAACCATATCAGACAAAATTGGAGACAAAGGAGACCCCATAGGCGAACCAAAAACCTGCTCGTAAAATTTTCCATCAAAAACAAAACTAGTCGAGCGCATAACCGTGTCAATAGCATGTAAAAACTGTGCCATGTTAAATGAAGTAAATTGTGAGATATCATCCCAACGATTTTCTATTGCTGCTTTTATTAATTCCCACGGTGTGTTAGTAAAAAGCGAAGTCACATCCAACGAAATCATGACATGATTGTCATCAATGTTTTTATCCTTAATAATTTCAACAAAGGACCAACTATCCTTAATGTGAGATCGAGGTTTATTGACTGCATTTTGCAAAATCTCACTTAAATAAGATGCAATGTAATAAACCGGACTTCCTAACGTTGAAATTATGATACGAAGAGGGTAACCTACTTTATGGATCTTAGGCAATGACAGCCGAAACGTTGTAATTTAACTAAATTTTTTAAATAAATTATTGCCAGTCTGGTCGACTTTAAAATTGGAGGAGAGATTTTTATTATTTATTACTGGCGACTCTTAAGGATTATCATTTAAAAAAATATATATTAATTTTCTAACATTACACGTGATTATCAGAATCTTGTCTTCAAAAGATTTACATAAATATTTAAACTATGCGCAAGATTTGATTTTCTTTTTCATAAAAACATTTGAAGAATTATATGGCGTTCAGAACATATCACATAATAAATTAATACAAATTGTTGCTCGTATATTGAAAACAAAGTGATAAATATATAAGGCCAACTTATCGAGCTGAATATTCGAGATGTTCAGTCAACTACCATTTATTAAATGTATAAATTATCAAACTACAAACAATAATTATACTGAAGAAGACCGCGTGCGGTCGAAACGTTTGTAGAATGATTGTAAATTGCGTTAGTTTTAATATCTAATGACTGTAGTTTTATAATTTATACATTTAATAAATGGTAGTTGACTGAACATCTCGAATATTCAGCTAGATAAGTTGGCCTTATATTTATCACTTTGATATCACATAATGTTCATAATCTCGTGCATCTCGTAAACGATGTTAAAAAATTTCACTTGATAATTTTAGTGCTTTCAAATTTGAAAACCATATGTAAATATTAAAGAAATTAATTAGAAAATCAGAAAAACCTTTACAACAAGTCATACGGAGATGTATTGAAAAAGAAATCAACTCACATACAATATTATCATCAAATAAGAACGTAGATATTTGAGAATCGCCAGAGAGAATTCAAAAAAGGTAAAAATCTTCTCTCGACCGTACTGGCAAATATTATTTAGTCAATCACAACGTTTCGACCCTTCTTTGAGTCCTTATCAAGTGATCTAGATATACATAGACCGAGATTAGTACATTAAAAAAAATAAAATTACTTTACTAACAATATTACAAAATGATAAAAAGAAAAAGAAGCGAGACTTACTTGTAAAATTAAAAATAAAATTATAATTCTAAGATGTCAAGAACGAACATAGTGTCGGTTTGACAACACGTCAAGACTCTTAGACGAGTTATTGGAGACTAAACGACCTTTATTATTGTGTCGTAGATATTACTTAGATTGTCAGTATCCTTTTGTAAATTAATAGCGTTATTATTTCCCTTAATAAAGAACATTTCAGCGATTTCTCTTTTTCTTACGTGTTTTTCACTATGCAAGATAACAAGTGAAGTCCAGTCAAAATCGTGATCGAATTCAATTTTATGTTTGCTGATAACTGATAAATTACTCGAATGCATTTTGATGTTGCTGAAATGTTCCTTTACACGTGTACACAGATGTCTTTTTGTTTGTCCGATGTATGACACGTTGCAATCCCTACAATTAATTTTGTAAACCACTTCAGTTTTTTTATCTGTAGGCAGTCTATCCTTGCCGAGTGTGATCAAATGATTCGGCTTTTTAGGAACATTATGAACAACATTAAATCCGATATTTTTAAAAATTTGATTGATATCGCCTAAGCTATTAACATAAGGTAGTGAAATGAAAGGAGAATTATCAACAATATTTCGCTCATTACTCTATTCATTCATGTTTCTGTGTTTTAAAAAATTAATCCTTTTTTTAACCCAACGATCGATTACATGTTTAGGAAAGCAGTTATTAAACAAAATTTGTTTCACGATATTAATATTCTCGTCGTGAAACTGGCCATTAGATAAAAGAATCGCGTGATCTACAAGATTAAAGATTGTGTTCATTTTATATTTAAAAGGGTGGTTAGAAAAGAAATTTATATATCTGTTCGAACACGTTTCCTTCCTGTACCAATTTGTTACAAGCTTTCCACTTGACCGAGAGATCGTTATATTCAAAAAATTAAGACATTTTTGGAAAAGGAAGACTTATTCACAGTTCCTTGTTTATCTACAATGCTTGGAATTTATTGTGTACATTTACAATCAGAATTGAAATCATGGCCATTAAAAGATGTAATTAGAAAATATATAAAGTTACCATATCAAACATGACAAATATGCAGTTTTTCCACTCCTCCATGGTTATATATAATACATTTATTTATATACAGAATGGCACAAGAAAAATTTTATGCCGTTGTTGAATTTGAGGATGGGCTTCAAATTGTTCCAAATAATTGGTTGAATTCGAATTTAAACAAGGCTGTTTGGCCAAATTTCACTAACAACAAGCGTTACTATAAGGCTGTGAAATTTATGGAAAACCCAGAACCTACATGGATAGAACATCCAATTCGGAAAATATATGCAAAAGACAGTAAGCAATCATCATATTCTTTTTTTTAATATATATGCAATGATTTTAAAATATATGTATATAATTTCTTGCATACAAAATGTGGAGAGAAAGAGAACGAGAGAGAGAGAGAGAGAGAGAGAGAGAGAGAGAGAGTTGCCATCATTCAGAACGCGGTTTTATTGATAGCAATGTATGTAATTAGCATATAGTTCACGTTAACATTTATATTATAAAATTTCAAAACTATAAAATACTCTTATTTATTGATAAAAAGCGCGTTTTGAATATGCACTATAAATATTAAAATATATATAAATATATATAGAGTGTCTTAGAATAACCCTATCAATGCTTAAAGGCGGATTCTCTAACCAATTTGGAGATGATTTTCCTAGCATAAATGTTGAGAAATCAAGAATTTTCGAGTTATAAGCAATTGAAAAAAACGGATTTTTCACAAACTTTGTGGAGTTAAAAGGTTAACATAATTATATTCTTCAGTCAATTTCAGATGGAGTTTACTTTAATAAAATTTTAATTTAAGGTTTAGTTACAAAGAAACATAATGACAAAAATTGGAACTTTGCAAAAAATGATGACCTTGATCCGTCTTGAAGCATTGATACGATTATACTAAGACACCCTGTATAATATTAATAGATATTTTTAAATAATACAAGGAAGCAATTATTAACAAAATGTATATTATTTTTTTCAGCAAACTATGAATTAGCAAGAAGAAAATTAAAAGATGCTGAAGAACTATCAGATATCAATTCTGGCACTGACAAAGAGGAAGTATTAAAAAAAAAACAAGAAAATATAGAGCTGCTAAGCAATTTGATGAAACTTCTATATTAAATAGTGATGATGAATGCGACAAAAATTCATTTATTTTGCAGCTTCCAAAAATGCCTGTTAGGCCTGTACATACCTCTAAAAAAATGAAAAAGGCAAAATTGTCACAGAAAGGTGAAAGCATAAAAAATTATATTAATAGTCAGAAGAATAATATTAAGAAAAAGAATAATATTAAGAAAAAGAATAATATTGAAAAAATTTTAATAATTAATAGTGCATAATTCTAATAATAATAAAATATTAGTTTAAAGCTGCAAATTTTAATTATGTAAAACAATAAAGAAAACTAACTTTTTTGTTTAGAATTAACAGTGAAACATAAAAACTCATAATCAACATTGGACAGATATGATTGCAACTACAATGTAAAAGGTATATATATGTTTACAAAGTAAAGAAGCAAGAAATATAAATTATGCATTTTATTATATTTTTCTTCTTTTTTTTATACTATTATATAACTGTAATTTAATATGATAAAATAGAACTTTAAATATATAAAAACCTAGCATATAATGTACATAATAATAAATGCATAATTTAAATAAATCAAATCTATTTTATATTATATGGCATTTGTAGATTTAATATAAAGAATTAAATAACTAAATTAAATACATAATATTTTTGGTTACAATATTAAAATTACATTTAAATATAGCAATAAATTAATTTTTTTAGATATACCTAAACCTAGTACATCTAAAAAGATACATGCAGATGATAAAGATGATGTAGATAATGACGTAAATGATGAAGATTATGTAGATGATGAAGATGATGTTAATGATGAGTCCGATATACTCTCGGAACAATTATATGGAACGAATCTAAATGAGGATAATGATGAGATAAAGGGAGAAGAAGTCATTCAAGTAAGGAACAATACCAAAGAGAAAAAATAAATATATACATATTGTACGATTAATTGAAAAAAAATAGATGAAATAAAACAATTAGTATATAAGGTTAAAAAATTTAAGTGCACAGAGCACCGGAGTTTCTTGGATATACCAAAACTAAACGCGATTTGCGATCTTGATTCGAGATTCTAACGAACATAAGAAACCTAACGAGTTTCGTTTGTTCATTAGAATCTCAAATTGAGATCGCGAATTGCGTTTAGTTTTTGTATATCTAAGAAACACCGGTGCCTTGTGTGCACATAAAATTAAGTTTCGTAAAAATCTTAAATTTCAACGAAACTCACGCACTACCAACCGCGTATAGCCTCTGTATTGTCTCGTTTTTTACATATTTTAACAAATAATTAGTTAGAATAAATTTTATATTAATGTACAAAGTAATTTTATATAGAATACTTTAAAAAATATTTTACAAATATATTCCACATTAATACATTGTTATACAAATATAATCTTTTGTAAAATTTTTATAACGCAACTTTTCATAATTTTAGATCAAACAATTGACTCATGTGACAAGTCAAGATGTAAAAACTTCTTCTTTACGGATAATGAAGAAATTATTTTCTAATGAATTAGCAGTGCAATACAGTTGGTATGGAGCAAAAAAAAAGAAATTTTTTCGCAGCTAAATATCTGCAAAATAATCATGTGTAAGTAATAAATAATAGAAAGTATTTATGAATATAAATTTATATTACTTGTATTTTTTGTATTACTGTTAAATTAATTAAAATTATTTTATAAGTTGAATAAAGATAATATTATTTACATACAAATATCATTTTAATAATATTTAATATTATTTATTTTATTTAATGAAGCAAAAGAAATATATAAAAGTTGAACATTTTTAAAGATTTTTTATAAAGTTTTATATTTTAATTATTCTAACAAATTAAATCTAAAATATATTTCTCTTCATTGTTATTAATAAAAATTTATTTTTTAAAATGTCTTTTTAGGTGTAATAAGAAAAGTACACAAAAATGCTACAGACGAACAAATTTCTAATCCCATAAAAATATGGTTAGCACACGCAAACGCCTTGTTATATCCCTCAAAGATATAACTATTAAGAAATAGCTACTCGTGTTACATCCGCTTGACGACGGACACTGACTGCGTAAAAACGCATACGCTGCGAGATATGCGCGAAACGAAATTGCTCAACATGCAAACAAAGAAGAAGAACTTTGAATCTGCTTCGCTTGCACCTAGGTCCTTGACCAAAGAGGCCCGTTGCTAGGCACACCTTCCGATCAAGGAAATCCCAAAAAGCGATATTATAAAAAGGAAGCAGAGACGCGCCGAATCGCTCAGTCGCAGTCGCAATAAGTCGCTCTCAAGACGCTCTCGCGTCGTTAGTTAAACGACCTCGCTAGCCGCGTGCGATATATAACATCCCTTCGCAGTCGCGCGCAATACGCGAAGTTATAGTTAAACAGTGTCGTTAAACCAATACACGCACAAGTGTAACAGTGGTGAAACAAATAAAAGTCAAGTGGTTTACTTAAATAAAAGTTTTAATAATAAAAAGTGGAGTGCGTTTATTTCAACAACCCGAAATAAGTCCCGACGCCCCGGATCCTCATCCTAATTTGGCGCGACCCCTTGTGTCTCACCCGAGGCACACAACAGCCTACAAAAGCAAATACCGATAAATATTGAATGTTTCTCTTTATATACATATTTATATATTTAATACAATAATTATTAGTCTTCCGCACACAACTTTTCTGGTAATGTTCCAATAGATAGTTTAATGATTTTTGGCTAATAATTGCTGATCTTTTGCGTTATATAACTCTGCGTTAATAACTCTGTTTTAGCAATATGGTACAAACTGATGTACAATGTTGATAGCAATTTGTGTTAAATTAACTTTTTTTTATTTTCAATTTTAAGTTCTTTTGTTACAAATATAAATTTTATTTTTTCCAAATGATTATATTCATTTTTTTTTGTTTTTTTGATTAATATTTTATTTTAGTTTTATTTTAATATTTCAAATATACAAGGTGTGCGCAACGGAAAGCAGGATAAGGAGGTCGGAAGCGAAAAGACAGAGAAGCACTGCACTCGACACACGCGTATCGTTAACAAAATATATTTAAACTATTAACACAAAAATACAATTATTTAAACCGCACAGAATTACCAAAAGATAGCCGAGTCGAACGTATTAGAAAGTACAATAACCGAGAGAAAAGCCGTGTTGAAAATAAAGTACTGAGTGTCCGCAAGCAACGGTAATTAAACGTGAAAAAGACAAGCGATCTTTTTCGTAAAGTAGAAGCACACTCTTGACGCGACAAGCAATCGGAAAAGAGCGCCGCGGTCACGAGAAAGGAGGTTTATATAGGCCTGTATTTCTAGAATATTCGCGAACATTTTTTTTATTCTATCGTTCGGTTGAGGGCGAAAGAGCGTTTACTGTAATTATTTTCTTTCCAGCAAATCGTAGTTTTGTTATTATTGGGAACTAAATTGTATCTCCTCTCGCGCGACCGCGGTGTTTACAATTTAATGTGTTTTAATGTAAGCGCTTATTTTTCGTAGGCGCGGGGTATACTTATAACTTTGCGGCCGAGCGCTATTTATAATATGAAACGTCAGCATGTTAAGATAGAAATTGATAGACTGTATTATAATATAAATTATACGCATGCTGCATGTGAAATGAGAGTACGGCATGAATTTGCATGTAATGTTTTCATTGTTTTTAATTGTTTTAATTCTTTCAGCTTTTTTAGACGTTCGATTTTCGAACATTCCGCCCGCCTTGCAGTATACCTGCAATCGACTTTGTAGTGCGAGAGTGGGGGCGCGCGCTTATTCACGCGCTCGCGAGTGACAGACACGTGTAGCTCACGTGCTCTGACTGATGTCGCGAAAGGAATGCTGAATCGATCAACTGTTTATTTCGAACGTGACGGTATAGACGCATATTGGTTAACGCGTCGCGAAGACCGTGACAATTTTGGTATTCGGATCTCTCGTGAATTATAATGATACAAATAGTGTAATAATGAGGATAGTGCAGTGATAAAGGAGATAACAGTAGGTCGGTGTAATATAAGTGGAGTGACGATGAAGAGGAATGAATAGAGCAGTGACAAAGAAAAGATGATTTTTGTGCTGCAATGAGAAAAGAGTGAGACTTATAACGCTGAATTATTGTGCAGTTTCGTTGCCGTCGCCCAGAAAAATCAGTTTGCTGACGGGGCGCGTTAAATTCGTACTCGCGGTACGGATTTCGACTACGCGCACGTGGCCGTCGGATCCGGGGTGCAATCGAGTGATTTGCGCAAGCGGCCACCGCGTTGGTGAAGTGTTTTCGCTGCGGAGCAAACACAGCCGACCGACGCGAGTCTCCTAATTGACTCGAGACTATTTTGACCGATGGGCCAGCGTGTGTAAGTATTCGCTGGCCCACCGGGACCAGAAATGGTCCCTCATCTGTTGCAGAAGCTGCCAGCGTAAAAGCCGGGCCGACGGCTCTCGTTCGAGCGACGGTTCAGGTATGGCAGAGAGAGCGGAACCGATCAGGAAGTGACCTGGGGTAAGAGCTGCTACGTCCTCTGGGTCGTCGGACAAGGGCTGAGAGATCGAGAATTGAGGCAAGCTTCTATCTGAGAGAGCAGCGTCGCCAGCTCCTCACAGATGAGGGTTGCATCACCTATGATTCGTCGCAGATGATGCTTCATAGATTTGACGGCGGCTTCCCACAAGCCGCCGAAGTTCGGTGCCGTCGGTGGATTGAAGTGCCACCGGATTTTCTCTTGTGCGGCGAATGCGGCGATGCGATGTCCGTCGGCACTGGCGGCGGAGAAGAGAGCGCCAAGCTGCCTGTCAGCACCCACGAAATTGGTACCGCAGTCACTATACAAGGAGGCGCAGACACCTCGCCTGGAGATGAGTCGGCGCAAGGCGGCTATGAAGGCGTCGGCGGAGTAGTCCGAGGCTGCGTCGAGGTGAACGGCTTTGGAAGCTAAACAGACAAAGACTACAATGAACCCTTTAGTTGCTTTGTGTCCGCGGCCCTTCGACGTTCGCAGCCAAACAGGTCCGGCGTAGTCGACGCCGGTGTGCAAAAACGGCCTGCTTGGCGTGACCCTTGGCACCAGAAGATCGCCCATGAGAAGCTGTGGGATGGCGGCTCGCCATTTTGTGCACCTACTGCATCGGTTGATGTGTCTTTTCACCAGCGAGCGACCTCGAGGGACCCAATACTCCTGGCGCAGGGAGCACAAGGTCAGCTGAGTCCCGCTGTGTAACGTCCGCTGGTGGTGGTCGTCGATGACGAGGTGAGTGTATGTTGACTCGCTGGGCAGTATTGGCGGATGAGTGGCATTGTACTGCAGGTGAGCATTTCTGAGGCGCCCGCCGACGCGTAGAAGTCCCTCGCAGTCTAGGAAAGGATTTAGTTTGTGCAGGGAGCTTCGCGACGGCAGAGGCGTTCCATTGCGCAGCCTTCTAATCTCGTCTTTAACTGTTCTAGCCTGGATCAACCTCACCCAGGAGATGCGGGCTTCCGTCAGTTCGTCGACGCTGATCACGCTAGGCTGACTTTGCGCATGGCGGAGCTGGCGATGGATCAGCAACCAGCGACGGCACCATGCAGTGATCCGCAGCAGTCGTTTCAGCGAAGAGTAGCAAAGCAGCAATTTCGATTCGGGCTTCGGCTCGGCAACGGCGGCGACGTGAGCACGGACTCGTCTCTCTGGGAGGTCCTCTGCTGACATCTCCTCGCTGTTGGTCGTTCAAGGACTGCTCTCCGTTGCTAGCCATACGGGACCTTGCCACCAGAGCGGGTGGTCAACCAGCTCGCTAGGATAGAGCCCCCGGGAAACACAGTCCGCTGGGTTTTCCCGACCTGGTACGTGATGCCAGTGGGTCCAGGATCAGTGTTTGTATTTTGCTGACCTGGTTGGCCACATAGATGGCCCACGTCGAAGGATGCCCACAGATCCAGCCGAGCGTGACGGTGGAATCAGACCACATATGAAGAGGTGCCTTGTCTGCTCCGATGATCGGTATGGTGTGGGTGGCTAGACGAGCCAGAAGAGTGGCGGCAGACAGCTCCAGCCGAGGTAAGGAGACTTGCTTCAAGGGCGCGACCTTGGTTTTCGCAGCTAAGAGAGCTACCTTAGTAATATCCTTTGTTTTGGTCTTTAGGTATAGCACAGCTGAGTAGGCACGCCCTGAGGCATCGGCGAACGTGGATCTCCCGTTGTGAGTCAGCCAAGCCTCCCACCCATCGAGGTACGAGCAAGTTTTCCAGAGCAGGCAGCTCGCTCTGGAATTGTAGCCATCTCCTCTCTTCGTCGATTGGCAGCGAAGCGTCCCAATCGAGGTCTAGCAACCAGGTGGACTGGATGAAGATCTTAGCCAGTACTGTTATTGGGGACAGCCAGCCGAGAGGGTCTAACATCTTTGCTGTCAGTGAAAGTACCGACCTTTTGGTGATGGTCGATAGATTGATCCGTTTGGTGGCGAAGGCGAAGCGATCGTCCCGGGGTTGCCAGCGTAACCCGAGAGTGGAGTGACTCTCGCCGGGCAGCCACCATCTGGCCTTTTGTTGAAGGCGGTCGTCGGGCCCCACTTGGTTCAGCAGTAGCGAGTGGTTTGCCGACCACTTCTTAAGCGAGAAGCCGCCCGCCTTGCAGATATTAATCAGCTGTTGTAGCATGACTTCGGCTTCTTTCATGGTCTCCGCACCGGTCAGGATGTCGTCCATGTAGACGTCGCTCAGCAGAATGATGGCTCCTTTCGGGTAACGATGTCCTTCGTCCTCGGCCAGTTGGCGTAAAGTGCGGATTGCCAGATAAGGAGCACAGGATAGACCGTAAGTAACAGTATCCAGCCAGTACTCCTTGATTTCGTTGTTAGCGTTCTTTCTCCACAATATTCTTTGCAGGCTTTGGTCGTCAGGGTGCACCAGGATCTGCCTATACATCTTCTCAATGTCGGTCATGAAGACGTAGCGATGACGTCGCCAACGCAGCAGGATGTCGGTCAGTGAAGGAAGCAAATTCGGTCCCTTTGCGAGATATTTGTTGAGGGAGTCTCTGTTTGGCAAGGAGCTCGAGCCGTTGAAGACGACCCTCAGTTTTGTGGATGTGTTGTCCGGACGCAAAACCCCGTGGTGCGGCAGGTAGCAAACACCCGGATGCGATTCCGTCGACGAAGGAGCAGGCATCATGTGGCGCAGGTCCAAGTATTGTCGCATGAATTCCGCGTACATGGTTCGAAATTCGCTGTCTCTCTCAAATTTCTTCTCCGTGTGTTGCAGAGTACGGCGGGCGGAGCGAACTGTTCCTGCTAGGTCCGGCAGAGGCTCAATCGTGGGCAGACGCACAATGTACCAGCCGTCGGCAGTGCGTGAATGGTGCAGGCAATAGTGCTCTTCGCACTTTAGTTCGGCCTTAGAGAAGAGCTGAGACGGCCGGCGAACTTCTTCTTGTTCCCAGAAGCGACGCACCAAACAGGTGAGGTCTTCCTCTACCTGGCAATGGTGAGAGGAAATACGTTGGCCGCGTGCATTCTCATTGATGATGCCTGACAGTATCCATCCTAGAGAGGTCTGTTGTGCCACCGGTTCCTGAGAACTTCCCTTTTTCAGGCCCTGGCAGATGATTACTCCGTAGACGTCGGCACCCAGCAGAAGGTCTATTGGATCCGCGGAACTGAACTCTGGATCGGCGAGCTCCAGGTCCTTTAGATGTCCCCCCCCCCGTCGACCATCACTTTGCCGTGGTGGGGGGCTCACCCTTTGCAAGGGAATAGCCTTGCGAAGGGTGCCAAGAGTGGTCGGTACCTCCTGTGGAGGTACACCTCATGGCAGCGGGCGGCTGCCAAAAGGGCTTAGGCCCACCGCCCTAGGGGAGTCCACCTCGAAAAGAAAACAAAAATATGGAAGGGAAAACAAAAATAAAGGAGGTACAGGTCCAGGCAGCCTCGGATATGTCAGGACCCGACGGGAAGGGGGGTATAGTCCCGGTCCCCACCCCGTCGTCATCACACGACGGGCGGACGACAGAGCCTGCAAAGGCTTTGGAGGATTCGTATGGGTCCTCTGACTTTTACGAGTCGGAGGATTCATGCGAATCGGAGGAAGAAGAAGAGGCTGGTGGCATGCGAATATCACGCATGCTCCGCTGGTGCGACAGGGACTGCTCTAGGGTCATCCATCGAATTGTCGTGGAGCAGGAAGACATAGGAGGAGGAGGAGACAGTGGAATTGCTCTACGAGGATCTGTCCAAGTGGAAAGCCCATCTGACCAGGGCGAGGAAGTACATAGTCCTCGTGGAGCAAAGAGTGGAGGAAATGGAACGGGATAACCTAGCCCTGAGGAATGCATATAAGCACCTGAAGGGCAGCTCCACTCGGGTAAGGAAAAAAGATATTGGCTTGGACCCCTGGTTGCCGACCACCAGTACCAGGGGTACCAACACAGAGGGAGCGGGCCTTGCAAGAGCAAACAGGGCAGAGCCTCCTCTCTCATGGGCGAAAGAGCTGCAGGAGGAGATGAAGGACCTGCGGTGCGCCATGAGAGAGAAGATGGACAGGAATTCTCGGTGGAGAGACTACCTCTCCGACAGGGCGGGAGAGAAACTCCTGCAAGCTGGAGGAGAGAAAGGGAGGAAAGACGATGCGGACGGAAGAGGGGCAGGAGGGGTGAAGAGCACGGTGAGGGCAGCTCGGACCCCGAATGCTCCGAAGGGGAGGAAAGGGGGTTGGGGGGAGGAGAATGATGAAGGAGTAGAGGCCTCTCCAACCCTCGACACCTTGCCACCGGGCTTGGAGGTGGAGACCGAAGTCCGGGGGGAGGCATGGTCCAGGGTCGTCGGTCGCCGCAGGCGGAAAGGGGCGACAACAACGGCGCCAGAAAGACCTGTGACCGAAACCGACGGGAGAGAGGAGGGAGGTGCAGCCGAGGTGTTACCGGTGCCTGTGTCCTGGACACATGTGGCGGCGGTGCACTTCGGCCGTGGACAGGAGTTCTGTCGCTTGCTGTCGCTGCGGGGCTCCTGGCCACATCGCACGGGCCTGCCGCGCCGGCCCGCGCTGTCCACTTTGTGTGGATCTGCGCCGGCCGGCGGGGCATGACCTGGGAGAGCAGGAGTGCTGCAGGGCACCTCCGACGGGGTCGAGGGGCGGGGGCGTGCCTCCCCTTTCCCGGCCGTCGGCAGCCGTACCCAGAGGTGCGGCTGTTTGCGGCGGCGGGGATCGGGGGGAGGGGCGCCCAGAAAATCCCGGCGTCAACGTTTGACGCCGAATGAGGGTGTCGGGGGGGAGGTGTGCGGGCATAGGCTCGCACTCTGCCCCCCGGCAGCCTCTTGAGGGGGGGAGCGGTCGCGCTCCCCGCGCTTAGGCGCGGGATGGGCGATCGTCCTCCCAGAGGAGGAGCCCCCCCCCTGGTTGCGGCCAAATCCTAACTCCTACGGGAGCGGAGGGAGCCGCAACTGGGGGGGGGGGCGAGGGGAGGCCTACGTGTCCCTGGCGGGCGGGCATTGCCCTCCCGCCCGGGGTGCCTGGGCCCCTCTCAAGGACGGAGACGTGACGTGTGGGGCCCTCTCACCGGGAGTCATAAGGCACCGGTGGGAGGGCAACACCGTCTACGGAAGGGGGTTTCTCTCCTTCTGAGAGGAGCCTCCTGATGAGGGCCCCCTCAGTAAATCGCCGAACCGGACCACCCTGTTGGGGGTCTGGGGGTTGCGACACTGGGAGGGCGAGGGGCGATGGCTCGAGCGGGAGTTCTCGAGCCATGGCTCCGCCCCTCAAACTCTTTGAGAAGGCGCGGCGTGGGGTCGATGTCGCCCTGCGCCGCAACCGCGAGGAATCCGTACAATGACGGGGGGAGGGTGTCGCCTTCCGCGGCATCCTTCCAAGGAGGAATAAGGCGGGGGGGCGGCCAGTCGGCATGGGATACCAGCATCCTGGCCGTCCCTTGTATAACGCCCGTGAAGGACATTCTTTGGGGTTTTAGTGCGGTAGGTCCTGTCCCGGCTCTCCGGCTCGCCGATCCCGACTCTCCGGCCCGCTACGGCGGACCGGCCAGGCGGATGTGCGGGCCGGCCAGACGGGGCAGGGAGTCCCACATAACCCCCGCCTCTACCCGGAGGCGGATGGTACCATGAGGTTTCCCCAGAGTCAAAAAAAAAAAAAGGTCCTTTAGATGTGTCCAGGATTGCAGACTTCGGCGGCATCCTTTGGAGAAAAGCATGAGTTTTGGCAAGATCAAGGCGGCGACGGAGTTGGACGACTTACCGTTGTGCGCTCGAAAGGTAAGCTTTACCTTGCCTTTGGCAATTCCCGTCCGTTTCTCGCCGAGTCCATAGACGCTGACGGCGGCGGGCATGCGAAGCAGTCGCAGTCGCTGAACCAACCGCTCCGTTATGATGGACGACTCTGAGTCCTGGTCGATCAGCGCTCGGACGGAATGCCAGAATCCGTGGCAATCGAGGACGCGGACTCGAGCAGTGGCGAGCAGCACCGTGACAGAGGCGGGGTGCGATCCTTGAGCCACATGTGATGTCGTGGCGGTCTCGGCGTCGCGGAAGGCATCGTGCAGCGAAGAGTGATGCCGACTGCCACACGTGGTGCACGTCTTTTTTTGACGCGCACTCAGTTAGCTGGTGTCGACCTAGGCAGTTCGAACAGAGGTTTTGATTGCTGACAAACTGTCTGCGAGCCAGAGCCGTCTTCTCTTTGTAGGTGCCACAAAACATAATAAAGTGGTCGCCCTGGCATACGGCGCACAGGCTTCTTGACTTATCCTTTGGTTCCGTTTTTTTCGCGTGATGGCTCCGTGTTGGAGTGTCGGCAGAACTCCGCTGGCACTACAGACGACGTTGGCACGATGACCGCGAGGCTTTCGGAAGGTTGCGACTCGAGCCATCAAAACATTTTATTTTGGTGCTCGGTACACGCCGCTTTCGATTGCCTTATATGGTCATTTTTCGATGATGTTTACGAGAACTACGGTCCCCTTTCCCTCGCGATCGGGTGGATCGAGGAGCTCGAAGCGAGGGAGGGGGGCTTTTCTCGAAATTCCTTTTCGCGACCAAAAGGGCCAGTCTGATACTGGCACGACGAGCGGTACCATGCGCGCGCGTCAATTATCGAGACAACGAGAAATATATCTTTGTACTTTCTTTTTTTGTAATTTGTGTTTTCTGTGTCAGTTAACGACGGCACAGATTCGCGTGCCGTGAATAAAGACAAGTGACGTGTAAAGCATTCTTTTGAATCTCCACCCTCTAATCCGCGCAATCCACCGGCCGTCCTCCAACCGGCAAAAATTTGCACGGCGAGTCGCCAACATTTTTGGTCCTTCGAGCCGGATCGCGAGGGTGAGACGAAACTCTAAGACCTTTTCAGTGAATAACCGCTCGTTTAGTGCATCGTGCCTATAGTGCCGCGTACTGTGCCGCGCACCCTGCCGTGCCTATAGTGCCGCGTACCGTGCCGCGCACCCTGCCGCGCCTATAGTGCCGCGTGCCGTGCCGCGCACCCTGCCGCGCCTATAGTGCCGCGTACCGTGCCGCGCACCCTGCCGCGCCCACAGTGCCGTGTACCGCACCCCGCACTTACCGACTCTGACTCTACGACCTCGGGCCACGATCAGCTGTGCGCGTCTTCTCTCTCTTTCTCGTTCTTTCTCTCTCTAATTCACGCGGTCCATCGCGCTTCGTAACGCGCTTGTCAATCTTGCCATCTCTTTTTTTTGTAACGCTCTGCGATGGATCTCGCAATTAAAAAACAGATGAATACTGCCGGATATATTGAGCGCTTCTGGGACAATTTAATTAAAGTCGGCAAGGACAAAATGACACGCACGTATCTCACCACGCGCCTTGAGTTGCTCGAGTCATATTGGACGCGCTTCCTGGATGCGCACGATGCCATCCTCTCTTTCGAGAAAATAGACTCTTCGGATTATATGCGGCAGGACGTTTACGCGGTGACCGAGGATAATTAAATTACGTAGCCACGAAGTCGCGTATCACTTCCTTTATGCCGACGACGAGATCCGCGGACGGGCAAAGTGCCGCAAGTTCAGTGTTGCGCCAGATCCAGCTGCCGAAGATAAGCTTGCCGAGGTTTGACGGCGATCAGCTAGCCTGGGAAGGCTTCCGAGACCTCTTCAAGTCGCTGGTCCATGACGTGGAGGGACTCACTCCCTCGCAGAAGCTGCAGTATCTGAAGGCCAGCCTAAGCGGGGACGCGGAGGCCGCCGTCGCCAATATCGAAATCTCTTCCGACGGATACGCGCTGGCGTGGGATGAACTCGTGACGCGCTACGATAACCGGCGAGTCCTCTTGGCGACTCACATGCGCGTGCTACTCTCTGCCGCGCCGGTAACCAAGCCGTCATCAGCGGAAATCAACCGCCTGATTAGCGCGGTCAACCGGGCTTCGCGCTCCTTCAGGGCAATGGGCCGCCCAGTGGAGCACTGGGACGACTGGTTCGTTTCGTCCATATTCTGGTCGAGAAGCTGGATCCCGCCACCAGGCTATTATGGGAAAGCCATCGATCGACTCGGGACTTTTCTAATTTCGAGGAGCTCAAGGCGTTCCTCCTCACGCGGGCTCATGCGTTGGATGCCTCTAATCTGCGGACGCCGATGACTTCCAGCTCCGCTTCGAAACAGAAGCGTACGGGCCGCAAGGACGACGTCGCGTCTCACGCCATGGCCGCGAGTGACCACAAGGGCACGCCGTGCCCCCTGTGCAGGGAGCAACATCACATGCGCTCCTGCCCGAGATTCAAGACATACTCGACGGAGCAACGCCGCGAGCAAGTGCGCAAAAGGAAGGCCTGCTTCAACTGCTTGGGACAGGGTCACGCCGCCGGAGCTTGCCCTTCAATTCACCGCTGTCGCCACTGCCAGGAGAAGCATCATACGCTTCTGCACACAGAGCCGGAGACGACGCCACAACCTGCCGCTTGGGAAAAAACGGCATCAGACGAGACGACTCCGCCGACAAACTGAGTAACGTGGAGACGTCCAAGGTCTCCGCCTTGACCAGCTCTATCTCCACCACAGTGCTCCTCGCGACCGCGGTTATTCGAGTGTTTGGTGAATCGGGCCGATCGTTGACAGTGCGCGCTCTCCTGGACTCAGGATCGGAGGCGTCCTTCATCTCGGAACGCGTAGCCCAGCAGCTGAGACTACCCCGCCGACGAGTGAACGTGACGGTTTCCGGACTTCAGGGCGCGACGACCGGGCGAGTGACTCACGCAGTATCGATGGAGATCGGCACGGAGCGACCGCCAACAGTACGGATCACCCTACCGAAGGCGCTGGTCCTGCCTCGGCTCACCGCCCTCACACCAGGGAAACACATTCCGAGAGGAGAATGGCCGCACCTGCGGGGCCTCATGCTTGCCGACCCGGCCTTCGACAAACCGGCGGCAGTCGACGCCGTCCTAGGCGCCGATATCTACGGCGTACTGCTCGACGGAGACGGAGGAGTCAAGCGTGGACAGCCGGGGGAACCAGCCGCTCACTCTACCGTCTTCGGTTGGGTGCTGATGGGTTCCCTCATCGGACCCGCCGATCCTCTTCCAAGCCGAGTCGCCGTCCACCATACTACCACGCAGCCTGATCTTCACCAGGAACTCCGAAGGTTTTGGGAGCTCGAAGAGGTGGCCGCCCAGCCGATACTCACGCCAGAGGAGTCTCGTTGCGAGCGGCTGTTCGCTGAGACTCACACACGTGATGCTGAGGGAAGATACATCGTGCGGCTCCCTCGCAAGGAGCACCCGACGACGGCTCTTGGGTCTTCTCGCCACGGGGCCTTGCGAATGCTCCTCAGCACTGAGCGTCGTTTGACGCGCGATCCGTCGCTCAGGGAGCGATATCACGACTTCCTGACGACCTACGCCTCCTGCGGGCACATGGAACCGGCACCCCGCGGCGAGGCAATCGGCGAACCATACTACCTGCCGCGCCGCACCATGCGGTGGTGAAGGCGTCAGACCCGGAAGGTAAAATCAGGGTCGTTTTCAACGCCTCCTTCCGGACCACCACGGGAGTCTCATTGAACGACGTGCTGATCCCGGGACCGAAGCTGCAGGCGGACCTATGGCTGGTCCTTACACGCTGGCGTCTACATCGATTCGCCTTCACGACGGACATCGTGAAGATGTTCAGACAGATCCGGGTGCATCCGCATGACCTTGACCTTCAGCGGATTTTATGGCGGGCGGATCCGGCGGCGTTGGTGCAAGACTACCGACTCACCACCGTCACCTATGGCACAGCCCCCGCGCCGTACCTGGCCATCAGAACCCTGCTACAGCTCGCGCAGGACGAGGGCCATCGATTCCCCCTGGGAGCAGCTGTACTCCGGGCCAACACCTACGTGGACGACATCCTCGCGGGAGCAAACTCGATGGAGGACGCGCTCGAACTCCAGCGGCAGACTGTGGCCCTCCTCGCTGCGCTGCCGGCGGCTTTCAACTCAGCAAGTGGGCAGGTACTCACACCGCGTTGTGTCCGGCCGTGGGCAGAGCCGAACGACTCATCTCTGGAGTGGACAGCGTGGGTGCCCTAGGAGTTCTCTGGGTCCCGGCCAACGACGAGCTTCATCTTCGAGCAGTCCCCGCGCTGTCGAAGGTCGGGAATCCAACCAAGCGCACCATCCTCTCAGCTGTAGCCAAACTTTTTGACCCGGCGGGCTGGGCGGCTCCCGTGATCATAGGCGCCAAGATCCTCATCCAGGACTTGTGGATGGCCGGGTTGGATTGGGACCAAACCATCCCGCCTCCATTGCGCGAGCGGTGGTCGCGCATTCTGACTATGCTGCCAGACCTGGATCAGCTCAGCATTCCGCGGTGGACAGGGACCTCGAACGAGCGCCTCGTGGAGCTCCACGGCTTCTCCGATGCCTCGGAAAGAGCGTACGCCGCTGCGGTGTACATCCGGGGTGTTGACTCCAACCAACGGCATCCTGGTCTCCAACCTTTTGGTCGCGAAAACCAAAGTGGCCCCTGTGAAGCCAGTTTCTATGCCGCGACTGGAGCTGTGCGGTGCCCTGTTGACCGCACGCCTACTCCGGAACACCAGTGCTGGCCTAGGGGTGCCTCTCTCGCACCTATACGCCTGGACGGACGCCAAGGTCGTGTTGGCATGGCTGCGGGCTCATCCTTCCCGCTGGAAGCCATTCGTCGCCCATCGGGTTGCTGCGCTCCAAGAGACGGTGCCAGCCGAGCGCTGGCATTACGTCCCCACTTCAGAAAACCCGGCGGACGCTGCCACGCGAGGATTGACCCCGATCGAGCTGTCGCAACTTCGCTTGTGGTGGAAAGGACCGGGCTGGCTGGAACGACCCAAGGACACCTGGCCGGCGGACCGGGGTCAAGACATGGAGCTGTCAGAGGAGTGCCGAGCGCACGCGACAGCTACCGACGGAGGCGAGGGAGCGGTCAATGACCTTTTCTTTTGTTACGCTTCTCCTCCCTTACCCGGTTGGTACGCATCACCGCATTCTGCCGTAGGTTACTTCACCGCGGGGCCCGACCGAGAACGACTCACCTGACCACCGCCGAACTGAACGACTGCAGGCTCAGTTGGCTGCGGATTGCGCAGGGACAGGACTTTGCGGGAGAGCTGGAGGCCCTCTCGCGCAATGCGCCCCTCCCGCGCCGATCACATCTCCTGGCGCTCAGACCCATCCTAGGACGGGATGGACTGATACGAGTCGGGGGGCGACTTGAACACTCGCCCCTGGCCTACAGCGAGAAGCACCCGATCATACTGGCCAAGGGCAATCACTTGGCACTGCTGCTGGTCCGAGAGGCGCATCTGCGCACTCTTCATGGCGGACATCAGTTGACTCGAAGCGTCCTGGCACGGACATACTGGATTATTCACGCCAGTTCGCTGATCCGCTCCGAGATTCACCGCTGCGTCCGATGCCGAAACGCTACAGCAGCAGATGGGTCAACTCCCGGCTGATCGCGTCCGGACAGGACGTCCCTTCATATCCGCCGGCGTGGACTACGCAGGCCCTATCCAGCTACGAGCCTCGAAGGGTCGAGGTCAAAAATCCTTCAAAGGATACATCTGTTTATTCGTATGCCTGTCCACGAAAGCCGTGCATTTGGAGGCCGTATCAGACCTCACCACGGAAGCATTTCTGGCGGCATTCCGGCGCTTCGTTGCACGGCGAGGCCACTGCGCACGTCTGATCAGCGACCACGGAACCAACTTCCGAGGCGCCGATAGGGAGCTCCGCAAGATGTTTCGAGCAGCAGCGGAATTCGGCCAGGAGTGTCAAGCCCTCCTCGCCACCGATGGGGTCGAGTGGAACTTCATTCCCCCCGCGGCTCCGCACTTCGGGGGGCTATGGGAGGCAGGTGTCAAATCGACCAAGCACCACCTACGAAGAGTACTGGGGGACCAGCTTCTCACCTACGGAGGAACTCTCGACGCTGCTCTGCCAGATCGAAGCTTGCCTCAACTCGAGGCCACTCTACCCACTGAGCGCGGATCCGACGGATTTTGCGGCGCTCACCCCCGGTCACCTTTTAATCGGGGAAGCTCCGATTAAACGTGCCCCCCCCCCTCAAATCGACCATTGATTGCGACTATCTTCCCATACGTATACCCTAATTTTTTTTTTTCCCCCCCCCGCAATTGACCTTTTTATTCAGAGTTTCCTTTCCATACGATACCCCCCCCCATACCGTCCCTACGCAACTTTAGCTTAAATACCTCATCAAATCCTTAGACTAGTAAGATCTCGTTTAGCTAACATACTAGGCCCTGCCTCGGAAACACGAAGGCCCCAGGTTCAAACCAGAGGAAATCAGAAAAAATAAAAAAAAAAATAAAAAAAATTCTCATCCCCATTTTTCGGGGCCGTCCCATTTTTTTTTTTCCCCAACCCCTCTTCCCCCTACACCCACACTGGGAAAAAAAACCAGACGCCGGTGGTGGGGGAAAGATAAGATAAGACTCGGCGCCAGACGGGTCGGTTTGGGGGGGGTTTGGTTTTTTACGGGCCATAGTGCCCACTATACTACTAATATATAATTTAGTTTGGCCGGTTCAATATTATTATCACATCCCCGTTTCATAGTAAAATTTAACATTAATCATAGAGATTTATTGAACAATAGTTATCCTCTTGATCTCATTTTCTCAGAAATCAATAATAGACTGAAGTTCCTTATTGTTAATAGATTAAACAAAAGAAAGGGACTCAAGATATAATAACGAAATCATAAAAAACAAAAAGAAATAAAAAAATTTATAGCGATACCATATATTGAAAGAATCTCGGAACTAGTAGCATCAGAATTAAAGAAATCAAATATAACAGTAGGATACCCGATGTCTAAAGAAATTAAACAGAGTCATAAAAACGCAAAAAGACAGAGATAAGCTCCAAATAATTCGGGGGTCATATATAAGATATCGTGTAATAATTGTGATGCTACATATGTAGGACAAACGAAAGACAATTAGGTACAAGAGTAAAAGAACATAAAAAAAATATTAGATTAATTCTGCAAAGGGACTTGGTGGTTTCTGACATATTGTAAAATTTACACACAATTTCAATTGGAACGACACAAAATCCTAGATTATGAAAGAATTATTATAAAGGTTGATATCAGAAATGATACATATTAAAGAAGAAAACAACAGTATCAACCTAAAAAAGGACCACCGAGCGTCTTGACGGTTCTTATTTTGATATTTTAAAAAAATTGTCTACGTCCCTCTTAAAAATTGGGTTATATACAGCGCGCCGACATTGCGAGATACAGATATCGAATGTTTTTTTAAAAAGTACACATTGTGATTATGTTTTTCAAAAGAAAAAATTTTTTAAAAAAGTGTTATGTTCGTGACAAAAAAGTAAGTTAATACTATTTATTAAAAATCTAAAATGTAATATTTGAGCGGATATATTAATTGGTTCACCGTGTCGGTCACATAATATAACAGATGACATACAGAAATCTGACGCTCTAACTCAAGCCAACACAACATGAATTTTGTACTGCGTTCTATCATATAGATAATCTCATAAATGGTTTGTATTTATAATAGGTCGATATAACTAAATTAATTTTTAGACATATTAGCATGATATTGAAAAAAACTGTCGATACAGTCGAAACGTTTTATCTTATCTTTTGTATATTATGACCGTAAGTAATAATAAAACTTTTTTGAATTAATATCTTATAAGCTCGTTAAGTTGGCCTTTTATTATATCACATATTTTAATTGTATACGAGCCGAAGTTTAATTTATAAAATATATATATAAAATAACCTATTAAATATTAAACTAGTGTATTTTTTACATAAAATTGTATTTATAATCAAAACATTATGAATTATTTACATTATACAGAATATAAAAGAATTTTTATAACTAATAGATCAGCTGAAAGCAAAGTCATGGAAAGTGAAACAGCAATTATACAAAGAGATGCAGCAGGAAATATTTTAATTGATGAAAATGGATTAATTACTTGCATTTCTGAAGGTAAGTCAAATTATCTATCATATAAAATATGAAAGTAATTAAGAAATCAACAAAATTAAAATTTATATAAATTTTTTTAGGAGGGCTGAAATTTCAAATTGGTTATTCAGAGATCAATTTTAACTGTGACTCCATAAATTTAACATTAAACAACAAGTCAATATTTTTCCGTTAAATGATAATAATAAAAATTTGAAATCAATAAAGAAAATCAAAAAGGACAACTACATGGAAATAGAATACCAGTAAACTCAGATAATATAGAAAAACATTTTCATGGTCAGATGCAAGCACAAAATTATTTTTATGTTTGTATAAAGAAAAAATACATTTACTTACGACAAGAAAAATTAGAACAAAAAAGCATTATGGAAAAAATCGCAGAAGAAAAGAATATTCAAAGGGTATAATGTATCAAATATACAAACTGAAAATAAATTAAATCATTAGAAAAAGTTAAAAAAATATGATCCAAATAATAAAAAAACTGGCAGAGGTCGAGCCAACATTGCATATGAAACGTAATTTATTATATTTTAATTGAAAAATAATATAATGTATATACATAATATATAATACATTTATATATACCCATGCACTAAATTTCTTGCTTTAAATTTTTCAAATATCTATCTTAAAAAACTTGTGAGGAAAATGTTTTTATAATATAAAATGCATTATTTAGAGATTGACAGTTTTAATTGGGATTTAAACATAATATTAAACCTCAAATGTATCTGGAAAAAAAGCACAATACTGAGAATGAAGAACTATACCTACGTAAGTTTTTAGTTGTTTAATAATTTGGTATTATTATTTTTATATTAGATAATATTAGGTATATAATTCTTTCACAAATAATTACTAAAGTTTAGTTAATGGTTTAAAGAACAATATAGGGAAATATTTGTTATACATAATAAATATCTTTTACAAAAAATTGTTAATGATTAATACTAATTTATATTGGGTCATTATAGGTTCACTACTGGTTTTATTTGAAACAGAAATATACCGACGAAAGTAACGCATTAAACCAGTCAAGATTTTTCAGTATTTAATCGGAACAACCAACAAGAATCAACACAACAACACCAACTATGTTAATCAGTCTAATCTGCAAAACACACTTTCTTTGAAGAATGAAAAAACAAGAGGCAAATGGGCACAAAAGCCAAAAATTTTGAAAACGTTCAGAAAGTATGAAAGAATTGATAAAATCGTTCAAGAAGAAAAGCACGCTAAATTGAAAAGAAGCAGAGATATTGCGGAATTTTAGACAATGAGACATCTGAAAAGTTTTTTAGATAAAGTAGGGAGCATTAATAATTGCAAACAAAATGAGAGGAGAAAGAAATTTATTAAAAGCCTTTTCTTGATAAAGAAACTAAATAACTAACTAAAAGTTAAAGACTTAAAATTTTTTATGGGGGGTTTAATTTTTTTGGTTTTTTTTTTTGGCATTAATTCACAATTAATGCAAATTATTTTGTTCTTTTTCCTTGTTTTTTTTTTTAAAATATTACTAATAAATAAACTTTTTTTTATGTGTAACAAAATAAAAAAAAATTTATAATTTAACCCAAATAAAAAATTATTAATGATATATTATAATAATTAATATTTTATATATTAATATCAAATTCTTATTAAAATACAATAATATAATAAGAACTTTATTTTAACAATAAAAAAAATTGTATATACAAAATAATTAAACATTTTTTTTCTTTTATCAATAGTAAAAAATTACATGGGGATTTCGTCCAGAACACGCGTTCCTCTCACATACCCTATATTCCCTTGCATTATCGATCATTACAATGTCTATTTTGTAATTCAATATCTGATATTCCGTCATTAACTGTGGTTCAAATAGTGAAGTCTTGCACATTCGCAATGTTATGGTAATACACAACATGCATGTATACTCGTACCATTCGTGGTATATCTCGAAATTTAAAATGGTATAACTGACGAAATCTTTGCTTGAGGCAGCCAAATGCATTTTCGAAACAACTCTGCATGAGTTTATTTCTGGTTGAATGATTTTTGGTGCATGTCAATGTCCGTTATCCTTATAGGGAACAATCAATTTGTTTCAAACAGGGATGCCATATCTCCCAACAGGTAATAATTATTTTGAAAATTATTATTATATTGATATATATTATTTTAATATATAATATAAATATAATAGATTGTGTATGTAATATATATATGTTATGACTATTTTTCCACCGAGAGTTCGAATTGGGTCAGAGTCACAGTCGGGTTATAGTTGAGCTTTTTTACGGGGGAAAACCCCAATAACTTACCCTATAAAATTATTATTGGTGTTTCCACTGAAGAGTGCTCCCATAATCCGACCCGATTCAAACTGTAAAATTATATATATTATATATAATATAATATATTAATGTATGATATATTTATATATATGATATATTTAATTTATATTATAAAACCCAATTTTTTTCCAATTTCCCTTTCCACAAATATTATGTAGATCATTATATAGTGTTAAATTTTTAAAACTTTTGGGAAATCGTGAACGGAACCTGGGATACCCAAAAATACGTCAATAAATTTCATGTCATGATTAACTGTCCCTTGCACTTGATAGAAAAATATTGTTTCCGATTTTTATAGGAATCAGGATCTTCAAGAGGTTGTCTATTCTTATTTGAGAACCATCGATAGCACTTAAAAAAAATTTCAATAATGAGAAGATTTTCAATAAGCAAAATATTTTTATTAAAAAGTGAGAATATACTCTTATATATTACCAATTATATTAGGAAATCGTTTTTGTTGTAGATAAAAGTTTGAAGTTTGTTCTTTTTCGAGATCAGTTGGGTATTTAATAATATTAGGGCTAAAGCTAAAATAAAATCGGTTACTCTTGATATTACTGTATGTAATGCACTTATTTTTATTCCGAAACTATTGCTATATCTCGAAAGATCCTGTTTGATGACCCACAAACCATAAATAACATAAAAAATGTTTTCAGCGCTAATTTATTATTTTGTTTCACGTTCTAAAAAATACACAAAATAATAAAAAATTTTTATTTTCATTTTTAAGTATTATTTTTACTATTTTGTTTCTGTGTACCATATATCTAAAGTTAAATAGATTTCGTTAAATACACATTTGTATAGAAGTAAATATTTCCGACACTGTAAATTGGTCTATTAATTGATATGCTGCTCTTCTTGACAAACGAAAATGCATGATAAAATCAACGTTATTATAATTATGAACAATATGTTCGATATAATTGTTTATTTTCACATGTTCAATTCTTTGCACTAATCCGAAAATTGGATGTCAACATGGTAACTCATAAAAATCTACAAATAAAAAATTATAAATTACTAGGTTAGTTTACATTAGATTAAAATTAATTAAAAAAAAAAATTAATTTTTTATAATATAATAAAATATTGCATATAAAATACTACCATCGTCATCGTTACGCATAAAAGGTTGAAATGGAAACAACATATTATTTTTTCATCATCAGAAGAATCAAATAAATCATTTAAGATCATCGCCATGTTGATTATTACACTGAGCGTTCTTTATACTTGCTCACAAATAACATGTTTCCTGCTTGCACTAGTTCCGTTCAGTGCAGTGCAGTATGAAATCAGTGTAGCAATAAAGAACAAACCTTTAAAAATTGCTTCCGGGAAGATTTGCAGTCCCTGTAGGAAGATTTAATCTTCCTTCTTCTAAAGCCATATGAATTTCAGAAGTAAAAATCCCTCCATCACTATTAACCGTAGGGATCCAATATAAACTGCGTAAACAATTTTGTATCACGTTTCCTTTAGCACTACAATAAGGTTTTTTAAAATTTGAAAAATAAAATTTGAAAGCCTCGAATGGGCGGAGCTTATTGCACGTGCTTTCCATCAAATGACCCCCCCACAATTGGAAAATTTCCAATTATCCATATAACCTGCACAATTTTTTTCCACTCTCTTCCTTTGGAAAACAAGAAAAAGGGTTTTGAAATACCATGATTGACAGAGCTTTTTTTCATGGAAAATTTTTTGACGTGGTTCCCCACATTAAAAGCCAACAACGGACAAAATTGTTTTCCGTAGCTAAATATCTGAAAAAAATAGGTTTAAATAAATGAAATGCTAAAAAAAATAATATTGTTTTAAAAAGTTTTTTCACTTTTTCTTTTTAGCATATATTTAAATATACTACATAAAAAAATTTATATAGTTATATATGAAAATTTTCCCTAAGATTTTCATAGAAATGGTTTTTTAATTAAATACGACCCCGCAGCAAACGAAGTAAGGAAGCAGCCAATCCTGCCGAGCTTGCTGCTCCAAATTCAACACTTTTGGGTTTTTTAGGCGACCCCAGTATTAGCTGTTTTTTCGATGTTCTGTTTGTGGGGGCAGTTGACTTGGAGTTAAGACGTCTTTTTCGACATACACTTAGTACTAAAAATCTATCTTTAACATATATATAACATAAATAACGTGTATAAATTTTCATACTGAAGTCATTAAAATAATACGTGGTCTAATTAAATAAACAAAATAAAGGAAAAAATACCTTAAAGTTAGCTTAACTTTTTTGGGACTGAATGGCGTTTGCCTTTTTGTTAAAAATGGTTTGTCATCTTACATAACATGAAAGTTTCCTTTTCATCCTCACATTGGGAAAAAAAAAAATTCTGGATCATTTTTTTTGTGGAAGAGTGTTAAAAGCCCCCATATTTGGAGTGCACGTTTGGGGCCCACCCCCATTTTCGTTTCAACCATTTTTTGCTTTGTTCCTTTTTTTGAAACAAAGCCAGAAAACCAATTGCAGAATGCATGAGATGGAAAATCCTCATCATCCTTTTGACAAAAAATGTGTAACTTTAAAAATATCAAAAACACAAAACAAAGTTTAAAAATAACTTCACATATTTGTCAATTGTACTTTTTAAAATATCGAACAGCATAATTTAAAAATTGACGTTTTTGCATAAATATATACAATAATTTAAAAAATAAATTTATGTTATTATAGTTTTAAAAAATTTACGACGCGAGAAATAAATATTCAAGCAACCCAGCAAAAAAAAAATTATGATATATTGAAGAAAAACGAAAAAAAAACTGGTTGTTCCAGATTCAATGGGAAAAATGTCGTAGAGTCGCTTTTGGGAAGTTTTAATTAAGGGCCATTAAAAGCACTAAAAAAATAGAAAAAATTATCTGAAACCCATGGGCTAAAAATTAAAGTAAAAAGTATGAGAAAATTTCCCCTTTTAATTTCGGAGAGAATTTTAAAAGTATGTAAAAAAATATAATGGTCAAAATTTTTAAAAAAAAACTCGATTCAAAGAAACCCATTTAAAAAATAACTCAATCAGTAAAATAGTTATTTCTTTTTGTTATATGTAAACTTTTTACTAAATAATGCCAGTATTGTTTTGTGCATAGAAAGCTTTCCCCATTTTCCTATGGCATCGCAAAAAAATCATATATGCCCCCGCTACACATTTTTTTCCCAATTTTAAAATTAAAAAGTAAAAAAGCAAAATTAAAAAGTAGCAATAAAAAATGATAACAAAAGTTTAAAAAAAAAATACTTTAAAAAAATTGTTCCAAAAAATTAAAGAACACTTATTTCCCAAAGATCCTATTTTTTCTTTTGACATCATTTTTTCCAAAGATTTTGGCAGAGAATCAGTATATGGCACATTTTAATTAAACTTTTGGTATCAAAACAAAGCGTGCGTCCTCAAATCAAATTTACTTTTAACTTTTTTGGGAACGCACCAAGACTTTTTTTATAAAAACTTCTATATAACCGTACCTAAAAAAATTATTTATCAAGTAACAAACTAAAATTTTTACAATTTAAAAAAGGGCACTTTAAAAAATTAAAAAAAACAAATCCTACAATAAATTTTAATAAAAATTCAAGCAAGAAAAGCTAAAAAGGTTTTGTGCATGTCGAACTGTTGAAGTGAAAAGAGAAAAAAGGTTTTGGCCATTTTCAAACCATGGCATATGGTAAGAAAATTTTTCATCTTACGAATTTTTTGACCCTTTTGTTCAGCGCTGTGGCGCTATGCCAAAAAAGGAGAAAAGGTTAAAAATAGAGAATTTGATTGGTTTTTTCCCCTTTGTTTTTGCAAAAATCTGTGCTTCAGCTTATACAATTTAATGGATGAAAGTATTTCCCCCCAAGAAAAAAAGTTTATTAAAATAACTCGATAAAGCATGTTAGTGAACAAAAACTAAAATTGGACATATCTTTTATACTTTGAGTTTTTTTTAAACAAAATTTTGAATGACAATTAGAAACGTTTTCTATCTGTAGAAGGCATACAAATGTTTTTTTTGCCAAAAGTAATTAAAAAAAAGCAAAAAAAACTTAAAAAAAACCTAAAAAATTATCCTCCTCTAAGAAAAATGTAAATCTTTTTTTAAATTCGCTAAAAAGATTTTGAAAAAAATTCACAAGAAAAAAGGATTTTTTATCAAATTCAAAAATCAATATTTAAAAATAAAACCCCCAAAATGTTTATAAATTTCCTTACCAATACAGAAATTTCCCCACTCTTGAACCTTTTTTGGGGACCTCTTTATTCCCCCGGGGAGAGATTTTTTATGCTGGGACGCCCGCGCTGCGGTACTAGCGGCGACGCTCGGTAACTTGTCGAGCGTGCCTCACGACTGGCCTCTCGTGGGGTTACTTTTGTCGCCACAGTATATCAGAGAGAAAGTCTTTCTCTTGGTAATAAACGGGAAATAACACAATTTTTATGAACAAAATAAAGATTTTAAGAAAATTAAAAAAATTGCGCAATGCAAAATGCAAGTTGAAAGTTTTTATATTTTATTTATTTTAATTTTCATTACATAAATATATACTAGATAACCAAGCGCGCGCCTTGCGTGCGCGAACAAATTTTTTCTCCGCGAGTGTACATAATTTTTTAAATTTCCCCAATTTCTATTACGAACATAATTTTTTTTTGCCGTATTTCTTTTTTGTAAAAATTTTTAATTTTTTATTTTTTACTATGTACAAAATTTTTAAATTTTTGAATTTCTATTTGCATATAATTTTAATTTGCCGTATTTCTATTATGTAAATAACTGAAATTGTACCTAATAGAAATTTGGCCAATTGAATTTATGTACATATAGAAATTCGGCGAATTGAACTTATAACATAATAGAAATTCAAGAATACTTATGTATTGTACATAATAAAAACTTGACTAATCAAAATTTAAAACATAATAAAAATTCAAAATTAATATTATGTATATCAATGAAAATTTAAAAATAAAATTATGTACATAATAGAAATTCAGCGAATGAAAATTATGTATATAATACACAGAGAGAATTTTCTTTTAAAATTTACCCTGAAAATCATGGTAAACGTGGGACAATATAGTATTGAAAGAATTTTATAAGAATTTTTTTGATTAATATTTACCACAATAAAAATATTAATATCTACCATAATAAGATATAAAATATACTCGATTAATTTTACTATGTAAATATTAATATTTTTTATTGTGGTAAATATTAATCTAAAGAAAACTTATAAAATTCTTCCAACACCATATTTTTCCCAAAATTTACATAATTTCAAGGTAAATTCTAACAATAGGAGAAAATCAAATTGAATACTTAGAACGTCGTAGTGAATTTAAAATGGGAACGATATATTAAATTCGACCCAAACTAGCCAAGAAAATTTTTTTTTTTTTCCACAAAAGTTTCGACCATCTTTTTGGTCCTTTTCAAGTAAAAACTAGAATGATACAATTTAAATTTAAAAATTAATAAAGATAAACATTTTGATGTTAAACGCAAGAATTAAAATTACATACTTTTTTAATAAAAACGCGTTAGTTGACACTGTTGTCATTATTAAACATATAATTATCGGAATTTTTAAAAACATTTGAAAAAACTTTTGGGAAAAACTTTTGAAAGAAAGTAACCGCATCTTATCGTTATGATAGATCATCAAAAAACTGAGTAATAGAATTTATACGATCTTTTTAATTTTGTCATAGATGTTTAAATTCTGTGTCTTTTTGTAGGTTAACTGTATTATTAACTTTTTGATAAAAAAAACATCTCTGCGATTTCTCTCTTTTTTTAAAATGTTTTTTATTATGGAGAAAATAATAGGGAGAAATTTGCCAAATTTAAATTTTTTTGCCAAATTTTTAAATTTTCGAATTTTTATTTTGTAAATAAATTTTCTTTACTTTTATTTGTATATAAATTTTTCCCGGGGACAATTTCAAGAAAGTTTCCGACGCGGAAAAAATTAATTTTAAATTTTTTCGGAGACAACTTTTAAAAAATTTTTTGTTGTGCCTTTGCGTTTAGGGGCAAAGGGATGGGTTTCCCCGGGTTAAAGGGGACTTCTGAAACGTCGGGGTTTTTCCCCTAGATTTTATTTTTGTTTTAAAGTGAATTACTTCTTTTTTTAAAAAATTTTATATATATATATGTTAAATTTGGGATATAAAAACTTAAAAAAACCGGCGTAAAGGTTTTTTTAAAAAAAAATTGGTAACTTTTGTTTTTTTTTTTCGTTTTTTACGCGACTCTAGATTTATTTTGATTTTTTGTTTAAAAAACGACTCCGGGCTGATTTGAGTTGGGGGGTTTTTTTTGATTTTTTTCCGGGAGGTTGGTCTTTAAAAACTCGCCCCCCTTGTCACTCCCAAATTTCTTTCGTTTTAATTTTTTTTCTTTTTTTCATTTGGAAGGGGTTCCTGGCGACGGGGACCCGTTTTGGGGCTAGCTTTTCCCCAAAGCGGCTAGATTTTTTAGTTTAAAAAGCTTTTAAAAAATTTAACTCTTTTGCGTTTTTTCGGGGTTTTTCCCCCCCCCGGGTGCCCCTCAGCGATCTCCATGGGGTTTTTAAACCTTAACCCTTTTAATTTGGGCCTTTTTGGGGTATAACATTTCCCCACCATAAAAAATTTACCAAAATTAAAATTATTTTAAAAAAGAAATTTGGTAATTAAATTTTTTTAATAAAAAAAAAAATTCAAAATTTTAAAATTTTGTAAAAATTTTAAAATTTTCAAATTAGAATTATTTTTAATAGAAAATTGGGGAAAATTTAAATTATGACCAAAAAGAAATTAAAAATTTAAAAAATTAAAATTTTTGTCCGTATGAAATTTAGGAATCCAAATTTTAAAACCCTGATGAAATTTTGGGGGAATTTTAAAAATTTTGTACAAATAAAAATTTTGGGGGAAAAAAAAAATTTTTAAAAAAAAAAAAAAATTTTCGAATAAAAAATTGGGGGTTTTCCAAAAAAAAAATTGGGGGGAAATTTAAAATTTTTGTAAAAATAAAATTTAAAAAAGAAATTTAAAAATTTTGTACAAATAAAAATTCGTCAAATTAAAATTTTTACCCTATAAAAATTTTACAAAAAAAATTTGAGGGACCTTTGGAAATCGGCAAATTTAAAAAAATTTTTTACAAAAAAAAAAAATTAGAATTAAAAATTTGAAAATAAAAAATTTTTGGCAAATTTAAAAAAATTTTGAAATAATAAAAAAATTTGAAAATTTTTAAAATTTCATTAGCCCTATACTAAAAATTAAAGGAAAAATTTTCAAAAGGAAAAAGAAATTCGGGAAAACGAAAAAAATACAACACTTCTTTAAAAAAAGGGGTTTCCCCTTAAAAAATTGGAAAAAAAAAATTTTTAAATTTTAAAAGACGAAATTCGTAAAAATAAAGATAAAAAATTTCTAAAAATTAAAAAAAAAAACTATGAATTTTATTTTTTAAAAAATTTTTTCATTTCAATGCAGCGAGATAAATTTTTTTAAAAAAACGAAAGACAAAAAGAAGGGAAAAAAATTGAAAAAAAAATGGGGGTTAGTTTTTAAAATTTTAAAGGGTAAAATCAAAAAAACCCCAACTATTTCCTAAAAAGCAAAATGTTTGGTAGTACGAGTTTTCCCCTTTAAAAAGCTTTTTTTTTCTTTGATACGATAATTTTTTGCGAGTTATTCAAATTTACAATTTTTTTGAAACTTTTTCTAATAAAACAATTTTTTGATTTTTAAAAAACCCTTTCCCAACTTTTTTTTTCCCCACCCTTAAAACAATTTGATATAAAAATTTTTTTTAAGTATGTTTTCAAATCCTATAGATTATTTTTGGTGACTCTTTTTTTTTTCCGAAAAGGGCCCAAAGGCCCCCCGGGGGAAAGGGGGAAAAATTTGGGGGAAACCCCTTTGCTCCCCTCGCCAAACCCCCTTTTTAAAAGAGAAAGAGACCCCCCAAAAATACTTTTTGCGTTTTCTTTTCTTTCCGCTAGGAAATGCACCCCGCGACCATCCGTCCCGCGATTAACTTTATTTGTATTTTTTTTTGTTGTGATAGCGATTTTTGCGTTTTAATTGGCGAGTGGATTTTACGTAGGAATACTAGGGGGGTTTCTAACCCGGGTCCCTCGAGGGGGGTGCGGGGCGGGGGGGTATGACGTTCACGCGGGCTGGGGGCGTGGGGCTTATCAGCAGAATACAGCTTATCTATGTTTTATACCAAAATATTAAACATATCTATTACAAAGGCTGCTGAACATCGGGGGGGGGGGGGGGAAGGGGAGGTTGCGTGGGGGGGTTCCTCTCTTCATAGCTTACTATGTTTTCATATAAACAAAAGATAAACTATTCTTTTTAAGATTCGTTCGTCGGATCCGAATCCTCGAGGGACGATCGAATTTTTCTAGAATGTTTTTTTGTTAAATTCCTTAGTGTTTACGCCAAGAAACCACTGCACCAACGTGTACCTCACGCCGCTATTGGCGTGTGTACATCGCCTGATTTCCGATGGTCCAATCGAGGACCCCCGAATCGGCTGCGTCCGCCTCTACGCGAGCTCCGAACTTCGCGCGGCCCTCGATTCAGTCCTCGAGAGATCGAAGCGCCGAAAACATAAGTCTAGGTACGCGACGAACTGGTAGAAAGTGATACCAAATTAAAACCGTTTCAAAACGCTACAATGAATTTGATCAACTTAACCCGGCATCTAAAACGTTAAATATTATACCATAACATGGTCTTCGAGCCGGAATTAAAAAACCGACCCCAGGACTTGCGCACATAGTGAAATCGGAAAAGAAGGGCTCCTTCGTTTCGTACCTTTTCGAGAAAACAATTGACAATTCTGCCTCGTGTCCTATATCGGGGCATATTAAAAACGCAGTGATCCGCGCAAGAGAAATATGCTAATTACGCGTTCTCGTTTAGAGTAAAAAACTCCGTGTGGCGGGATGTGAGAACCGCGTACAGACAACAAAAGCGTCGCCGCGCCAGCTCCTAAACAGTCTACATCTCTCTCTCCTCTCCCCTCTCTCTCACCCCCTCTCTCCCAAGACGTGAAGAGCGATGAGACGGTATCACGGCCCGCGCGCCTCCGAGGCTCCTCGCTCGCTCTCTGATCTCTTCTAGCTGCTGCTCTCCTCTGGCTTCCTCTGCGCCCTCCTCCCTTCGTCTACCTGCCTAATGCCGCTTCTTCTGACATCCTGCCCCTGTGACGGTCAACGCGCCCTCACGTACCCGGTGTAAACATCGATTCTGCATTTGAGTAGTACAGATTTCGACGTTAATTTCACTTGCAGTGCAGCGCCGCTATCCCCGCGCTTTTGCATCTTGCATTCGGACGGCAGTTAACGCCTTTCGAGATTAGTGACTGCACGTGGTACTTCCGCTAATCGCGCTCTCAGTGACTCTCAACTCTCCGGCGCCGCTTAATCACGCGCCAGTGATTTTAATTGGTGCGTGTGAACAACGCGAGTTATCCGCAAACCGCAAGCAGCGCGCTTTTGCGTTACGCGGTATGCATCGCTCTACTGATTAAAGGACTCTCAGTGAACGTTGCGCGCTAATCCGCGCACGCAACCGGTGAATCTTAACCAGTGCATTTTTCTCACTGACTTTTGACTCTCGCATACCGAATGTAAAGACCCGCGAACGCCGCTATCACGCGTACCGTCCCGTCATTCTCTCTGTGACTCTCTCGATCCTCTTGGTGATTTTCGACGTTTCTAAACATTTTACGAAAAAGGTGCGCGACTCGCTATTTCGAACGCCGCTATCACGCGTCCGGCCGTCGTGCATCACTCTGTGCCTCTCTCGATTATCTTGTTGATTTTTCGACAGTTTCTAAACATTTAAAAAAGTGCGCGACTCGCTTTTCGACGGCCGCATCACGCGTCCGCGTCGTGCATATTCTGTGACTCTCTCGATCATCCCGGTGATTTTCTACGTTTTCTAAGATTTAAAAAACCAGCTTTTGCAAATTTCGACGCCGCTACAGCGCCACGCAATCGCTTCGGCTGAGAAAGTACATCCGATACGGCTAACGCAACGGTGCCGCTAGCTCGCGCTCGGACTCTCTCCTCTCTCCTCTCTCTCGCGTCATCAGCGGGCGCTTCAAGTCCGCGCGCGCGCTTGAAGATTCGCTCAGTAGCGAATATCGATAAACGATTCAACAATCCGGCATCGAATCCTGTCCGCTTGTCGTGAGTGAACCTGCTCAATCGAGCAGGGATCTGTATGACGAGATCAAACGAATCTCGTCAACTTCACGAACTGGCCAAATCCAACGTGACACACTCGCCAAGACGCGAAGTAGCTTGCCAAGTTGGATGAGCACTGGGCCGCCTGCCGCGGCCTTCATGTCAAACTGCTTCAAAAGACACCAACGGAGCCGCAAACCGACCTTCCGTCTTTCACTCTGGACGAAGTTCCTGAGAGCTGAGGATTCTACTAATCGACACGGCCGATCTTGCTGCAAGATACGATAAATCGATTATCCTCCTAATACCATTCCCGTTTTACCGATCGATAGTTCCGATTCCTCCGTTCGGAAACAAATAATCATTGTTCCAATTGCCACGCATCGCGCTTCCAAATTTTTCTGGGAACTTAACCGATGTGGGAAAATTTCCGAACATTTTCGAATCTTCTTGTTAGTAGTACGACGCTTCTTTTCAAATTCACAAAAATTTCATATACTTAAAACGAGCGAACGGGAGACCTTCCTTGCTGACAATAATTTAAAAATTTCCCGAATGGGCGGAAATTACGAATCTGGCCTGGCAATTGTTCACCAATGAATAAACGACATAAGCAAGCGTTAATCATTCTCATTTACACGCGGTTTATTAGCCTTCCGTAATGACAAGCGAGATAGGTAGCGATTTGGCGAAAATTGCGTTAACTTTTTCTTTACGCGGATTGTGGGATTTTTGCCGATTCAAGCAATTTTTCCCGTTTTTTCGAAAAATATAAACCGCGTTTAACAGAAAACAACGTGCTGCCTTTTTAAATGTATTTGTTGCTCCGGTGAGAAATCACGTTTTCGAAATGCGAAGAACACTCCTCACACGCTTTGCCTCGCGCGCCGCATAACTCGCAAAAAACTGCTTAAAGCCGGCTTTCCCGTCGAAATGCCCGACAAATTGGGTGCAGAAAAATGTCGTTCGCTCGTCACACATTCTCCCTTAAAAGCGGCAAATAAAAATCCCCTCCGATACTTGGCCTTTTCCGGCTACTTTTCCCCGAATCACCGCAAAAAAGCCGAATCTAATGCGACTACTATCAAACGGTAAATACGATTGCGGGCCGTCCAAATTTTCCCCCCCCCTCGCTTCAGGAACATCCAATGTCCTTTTGGCGACCCGCATGGGCGACCCCCACACCGGGGTCTTCGTTTTAAAGGTTCGCGCTTTTTGGATCAAGGATCCACTTTTAAGCTTTTTTATCAAAAAATCGCTCTCACAGGGGTTGCGCACTAACGGCAACGACCGATTTACAAATTAAATTGCTTCGGCGAAAAATACACGGGTATTGGGCATCGCGCCCTAAACTACAGTTAACCCCGTGTGCTCAACCGATCGATTTCCCCTTTCCCCGAAAGCTTTCATTTTCACGCATTCTTCATCGCTCCTCGGCCGGGAAAAAAAAATTTACCCCTTTGTGCGTGGCCCATTTACAAGGGTCTCTTTTGCTGACCCTGATCCTTTCCAGTCAACATCAATCATTTGTTGATTTTGGTGCTGACCTTTACGGCTCGCTCTGAACGCGATGTCCGTCAGTCCTATGGACTCCGAACCGCGCAAAAAAAAATTGGGGGCGGGGGGGTCGGTTTTAAACCTTTCCGGCCCCCAAAAAAGTGGCCGACTACTACTGCTCAAGCATCGATTAAACGCGTGTTGAACAAAGCACCACTCTCTTCCCCCAGAATTCTGGAATGAGGGAAACCCCCACCTGTCCCCCTACGAGGGGGAAAGGGAAAGGTTTCAGGCTCATTTCATCGCCAACCACTTCTTTCCCCTCAGGACGCTATGCGGTTCGATTGCCCTTCGCTATTTCCCGCAAAAAACGGTGATTCTTTTCACTTGCAAAACCCCCGCTTTATAATAAAATGGAAGAAGCTAAAGGGTTCGTCCGAACTTCACGCGGTACAACGGTTCTTACGAAGTCAATCGCTCGGGCCAAAAGGAAGTGAATTATTCTGACCGCTCCGGTTCAAACGGTATATATTCCTCATCATCCCGTTTTGCGCGACTCGAGTTGCACTACGAAATTGCGCGTTGGTCTTCAACGCTTCGTGCAAAACGAGCAATAAGACTTCGCTTAACGATCACTACTGATCGGTCAGAGGACTGCAGCAAGACCCTCCTCGCTATATTATTGCGCTGGCGTCAATGGCAATTTGTTACACCGGCGGACATTGCTCAAATGTTCCGCCAAATTCTCGTGCATCCGTCTGCGCGGATTTTTCAAAGAATCTTATGGCGATCGTCGGCCGATGGGCCCGATTGAACACTATCGCCTTCTCACTGTAACGTACGGCTCGCCCCCGCTCCGTACCTCGCAATGAGGGTACTGAAACAGCTTTCTCTAGATGAGGCGACAACTATCCCGCGGCCGTTCCAATTCTCAGCGAGTCCCTCTACGTGGACGATGCACTCTTGGAGCGGACGATACGACTTCATTGATAGAAAACTCGTGTCCAACTAGTTGAGATCCTGCGAAGGTAGGTTTTCAACTACGAAAGTGGGCTTCTAATGCCTCCTCTCTTCTTCAAGGACTTTCCGGCTCATCAGCCGGAAGTCACCGATCATTTACTCGTAAAAGAAGATAATTCTCAAGGTTCTCGGCTTTCATGGCTGGCTAAAGAGGACGCGTTCAAATTCGTGATAACTCCGTTGAGATCGGTTACGCACACGAAACGTTCCGTTTCTCTCGTTCACGGCAAAAATTATACGACCCACTAGGATGGGCTGCTCCGGTCGTTGTAACCGCGAAAATCTTGCTACAAGAATTATGGCTTCTCAAATGTGATTGGGACTCCCCTCTTCCAGAGGAGTTGCGCGAATCGTTGGGAGAGCTACACCAACGATTTGGAATCATTGAACCGCGTCCGAATACCGCGTTGGACCGGTCGACATCCAATAAACCTCAGCGTTCGAAATCCACGGGTTGCCGAGCTTCAAACCGCGCTTACGCGGCGGTCGTTTATATTCGAGTGCTTCCTTCGCCACCGAAGTTCAAATCACTCTGCTCGCTGCTAAAACAAAGGTCGCGCCGATCAAAACCGTAAGCATCCCGCGCTTGGAACTGAACGCTATCGTCCTCCTCAGCCGGCTAATCAAGTGGACCTTGACATCGTTGAAATTACCTCCGATTCCATATACGGATGACGGATTCGACCATCGCTCTCGCGTGGCTCCGTCAACATCCATCAAAATGGAGCACCTACGTGGCTAACCGCGTATCCGAGGTGCATACCGTTCTGGATTCCGTTTGTTGGAATCACGTTCCGTCTCGCGATAATCCGGCGGACTGTGCCCTCGCGCGGCTTGACCGCCTCAGAGCTCGTGACTCACCCGCTATGGTGGAACGGTCCACGATGGCTTCAGAAACCATCAACTTGCGTGGCCGATTCTGAATGTCTCAGCTCCGCTCGACTCTGTCCACCGATCAGCAGGTGTCGGTGGAAAGAAGACGGGCCTGTGACGCTCCATGTTCAAGAGGCCGAGGGTTGGGAAACTCCCATATAGGTTCTCCACTTGGACCAAGCTTGTCCGCGTGACTGCCTATATGAATCGCTTTATTCATCGTGTAAAAGAAAAGAGCGCGTCTCGCTCCCAACAATCCCCCTTTCTGAACGCCGACGAGTTTAGGAGGGCGGAAACTCTTCTGGTTGCGCTATCTGCAACAGAGATTCTTCGAACGGGAAACGCGCTCACTAAAGAATAACGGCACCATACCGCATTCGAGCTCGTTGAGCAGATTGAGTCCCTTTTCTAGGAGAGGACTCTTTACTCCGTCTTGGCGGGCGGTTGACGAATTCCGCGCTCAGCTATGACGAGCAACATCCTATAATAATTCCGAAACATTCACTTATCCGATCTCTTAATTGATCGCGCTCATAATCCACGCTCCACGGGGGAACCACGCTAGTACTCCGTGTGCTGCGTCAGCGATACTGGATCATTGGACGGGCCGCAGCTCAGTAAAGGCGCACATTCGAAAATGTGTAGTCTGCACTCGTCAAGCGGCTAAAACTGTCTTCTCAGTTCATGGGCGACCTTCCCAGCCGCTCGTGTCCACCCTTCGGCGCCTTTTACTCATTGTGGGATTGATCTGTACGCCGGCCCACTCCAAGTAATTTCATACGTCGGCAGAGGGCAAAAGGCCAGAAAGGTATATATCGCTTGTTTGTTTGTCTTGCTACAAGGGCGATTCACCTCGAATTAGTGTGAAGATTACTCCACGCCCGGCTTTCTTGCAGCCTATCAGAGTTCGCTAGCCGAAGAGGTCTGCCGCGTCACATGTATAGCGACAACGCGCACAAATTTTCATGGAGCCAACCACGAACTTCCATCGACACTTTCAATCCTTATCGAAGGATGCTGAATTGCGAAACGCGCTCGCAGGCGACGGAGTGAACTGGCATTTCATTCCTCCGCCGCTCCACATTTCGGCGGCCTTTAGGAGGCCGGAGTCAAGAGCCTTAAAACGCATCTGAGGCCGCGCTGTTGGTTCCACACACTTTCGAGGGCTGAACTCGCGACGCTTCTATGTAAAATAGAAGCGTGCCTTAACTCGCGACCAATCGCTCCGCTTAGTGACGACCCGGGTGACTTGTCGGCGCTCACCCGGGTCACTTTCTGATTGGACGGCCCCTCGTAGCCGTTCCGGAGGAATCGGTACTCGGCGATCGACCCGCGTAGGCTCTCGCGATGGCAACTAGTTCCGTGCCATGCAGGAAACCGTGTGGCGTGCCTGGTCACAGGATTATTTACATTCGCTTCAACAGCGAAACAAGTGGTGCATAGCAGTCTCCTAACTTCGCAATAGGCGAGTTAGTATTAGTTAAAAGTCCCGTGCTCCCCTCCGAGCAATGGGAGCTTGCCCGAGTACAGCAGATCCATCCTGGATCTGATGGACTCGTTCGAGTTGTGACCATACGCACCGCACGGTCCACATTGAAACGACCTATTGCGCAATTATGCCGACTGCCAATACGTGATAACTCTAACGCGTCCGCAACGGATAAAGCCGCTAACTTGTAAGAGTTATGTAATCTTCGAGACGACTTTCTCAGCGCGAGTCGTCTTCACCTGTATGTTTTGTAATCATCTTCCTCGACGATTCGTTCCCCGCTTCGTTTAACTTTATTTCGCATTCGTTCGCATACGAGGCGGGCGGTATGTTGAAGAATTCGTTCTTCGGATCGAATCCTCGAGGACGATCGAATTTTCTAGAATGTTTTTTGTTAATTCCTTAGTGTTTACGCCAAGGAAACACGTGAAACCAACGTGTACACTCGCCGCTAATTGGCGTGTGTACATCGCCTGATTTTCCGATGGTCCAATCGAGGACCCCCGATCGGCTGCCGCCCTACGCGAGCTCCGAAATTCGCGCGGCCCCTCGAGTCAGTCCTCGAGAGAGCGAGCGCCGAGAAACATAAGTCTAGGTACGCGACGAACTTGTAGAAAGTGAATAAACTAAATTAAACCGTTTCAAAACGCGTACAATTATTTGATCACGTTAACCCGGCATCCTACAACGTTAAATCTTAATACATATCTATTACAAAGGGCTGCCGACAATGGGGGGGGTTGCGTTTCTTCCTTCATACGTTTATGTTTATAACAAAAGATAAACAATATCTATTACAAAAGGGCTGCCGACAATCGGGGAAGGGGGGGGGTTGCGTTTCTTCTCCTCATAACGTTATCTGTATATTTCTAAGAAATATAATCAAATTCTAAGAAGGCCACCGCTTGGCATGCGCCGACATCAAGGGGGTTGCGTCTCTTCCCCCATACGTTATCTGTATATTTCCTAAGAATATAATTAAATTCTAAGAAGGGCCGCTTGATCCGAGCGCCGACAATCAGTTCTCGGAAAATCTAAGATAATCAAATTTTTAAGAAGGGCCACCGCTTGGCAACGCCGACAATCAAGGGGGGTTGATACATAGATCTATACGTAATATTTCTAAGAAATACCAGCGCCGATAACCAGCGGCTGCAGGAATTTATAACAAAACAAGCGCCGAAATTTACGTCATCTAAATTTTTCTCGTTCGTACGTTGACGAACAAGGGTTGATTGGGATATATAACGATGGCCGCTGCCGGGCCATAGTACCAACTGGCGAGCGCACGCTTTCCTCAGGAAAAATAGCTTGTGAGAAAAAGTTTAGTGTGCAATAAAGTAGTTATTTCTGTGCAGTACAAGTAATTTTTACAAAATGGAGAGCGCACCGCAAAATCATGCAGAGTGTCCATGAGAAGGGGTGTTGATAGACTGCCGAGAGATGGTATATACATCTCGATGAATGCTATTATGATGAAAAAAAAGATGACCCATTTGATTTTAAAAAACGTGAAGCGGTGACTTCAGTTGTGCAATTCGTAAGAAATCGCGAATTTGGGTGTGCAAAAACCGCATACAAGTGATGTTGCCCCTATTTCCTGGAAATTCACGAAGACATTATTAAGAGTGACTGGTGGGTTATCCAATCCCACCAGATCGTCTAAACGACACAAGCGGTCGCATGTTATCAGCGTCGCTACCAAAATTGCGCAGAATATTTTACTGTGACAACCTTTATTTTGCCGACATGGATATGCCTTCACCATCGGTATCATGCAAAACACAATCATCTGATTATGATTCGGACCAAGAAGGAAATAAGGAGTCAGAAAAGGAGAGAACCGTCAACCACCGCCATCGTCGTCATCGTCATCATCGCCAGATTTCTTGTCGGCAGCCTATTTTATCTTTTTTTGTGATAAAATAGTGTGTACAATATATGCGAAGAGTAGTAAGCAGTTTATGAGATAAGTTTTATCACGCGTGAAAGGAGAGGATTGTAGTAATGTGTCAAGACATATTTTCACGAGGTGTAAACAAAACAATAATCAACTGCTGCAGCGGCTGCTCTTTTACGACCGATCATCTTTCTTTCTGAGATAAGTTCGATCGCATGTGAAGCACAAAGGGCTGAACGAAATATATATTGAGGACCTATGCGCTCTCAAAATCATCCAGTCTAGGATTTGACAGCACCCTGACCAGTCCGTGAAAAAAGTCTAGGTGGCTATCCTTTTACGGAAGTGCGGAAAAATTCATTGACTTGTAATCATAATTGTGCAAACGCGTTTTTGAAAAAAAATGGAAAAAGACATTGCGATCAACGTTTCCCGATGACGAGATGGAGGTTCATCACGACTCCGACAGCGACAGCGAGAGCGACGCCGAGATGTAACGACCCTGTGTACGACAGGGAGGTGAAAATCATCTTTGATGATATAGAAGAAACGGAGGGATGTCATACCCATTGTTGAGCAAGAAGAAACAAGAGAGAAGAGGAGGAAGAAGATTTGCATGACGAATGGGTACGAAAGCGAAAACGCTGTTCGGGAGTCGTGCCACTCGCGTACGTTAGATGTACGAGCAATTGCAATCCCTCCGACGAAGAAACATGGGTATGCGTATTATAACAGCATACGTCTCACCAGGAGGGTCAGTGAAAATCTGCATTCCCTGTTTCATGAGAAACAGGGAAAGATTCGCAGCAACTACATTAACGCACAGGCACGTGACGATGCGGTACAGGGATGTACAGCATCTTTATTGCATCGATTGTTTAGAAAGAGTGTTCGTACTCTTCCTGGCCAACTTGTGCCCAATCTGTCAAGGCTGTAAGTATATATATATATTAAAATACCAAAAAATATATAAAATAGTATAATATTTATTATATTTCTATGTGCAGATGCCGAGACACAGTCTGACAGCGATGGTTAACGCGACCCCTCTCTCGCAGTCGCAGCAGGCCCCGCTGGCTCTCTCTCGCCGCTACCTCGAGCCGCCGGCTCTCTCTTGCCGCAGGCCCGAGCCGAATTTCTCTCGCCTCCGACGGCTTTTTTTTATATATATATTTTATATAATTTTTATATAATTTTATATATTATTTATATGTTTATTTTACATAATTTTGATTTCATATATCTTTTTTATATTTGTATCTTTTTATAATTTTATAAATTTTATATTATAAATAATTACACACACACACACACACACCCACACAAAATTTTGTAAATTTACACATATTTTATAGATTAAAAAAAATATTATTATCAAATGAGTGTATTTATTTTAGATTAAAATGTCCTCCTTACCTCTTGTTCCCTTTTAAATTATAAGTAAATATAAAGAAATTATTAAAATTTATTTTAAAAAAAGCTCTCTCTTTTTCTCTCTCTCTCCTTCACATTTCTCTCGCGTCTTATTTCGACGTCTCTCTCTCAAAACATCGTATGTCTCCTTGTTCTCTCTCACGCGATATTCTCTCTCTCTTTTGCAATCTTCTTCTCACTGTCTCTCTCTCGCGCTGTCGCCGCTGCGGCTCGTTTTCTCTCTCGCATTATGCACGGAAGAGCGCGCGCCTCTCCACGTGTCCCTCGCATGGATGCGACCCGCCGGCTCTCTCGAACGTGAGATGTAAACATTCGACACTTGGAATGTTGTTTTGAAATAGATATAGTTCTTTTGTGAAGATTTTTTAAGTGGGGTACAGCCTGTGGAGAGCAGGGCTGTCTCTGCAATCATAAAGTTTCGAACGGTCCTCAACGAAGTGTCGGGACATTACAAAAAAAACGAAAATGGTAGTGCTTTTTTAAGTGCAAAAATATTAATTAATAGTGGAGAAAAAAATATATTAATAATAATATTTTTTTGTAGTTTGCCCTCTGTATTATTTGTTGTTGGGTGATTAAGGACCTCGTTTATGATATATTAAGGGATGCAGAATGGGGAAAATTATTCAGATGACGACTTTGAAGAATGGATAGGGGATGACGAATGGGACGGTAAGAATAAAATTTATAATATTGTATTATATTTTTAAATGAATAATGTTATGTTTACATTTCAATAATGGTTCCAGATTATGTGTGATTGGGATTGGGACCCATATATAAGAGACGATGACGGCGATTTCTATGATTGGGGTCTGGTGTGGCTGTTCGAGCCGGAACCTGTACCTGTGTATGAAAATTGGGACGGTAAGAATAAAATTTATAATATTGTATTATATATTTAAATTAATAATTGTTATATTTTAAAATTAATAATTGTTATGTTTACAGATGAACCATACGTTCCAATAATGGTTCCAGAGATGTTGGATTGGGACGCATATTTAAGAGGCGACGACGAAGCTGATTGGGGTCTGGTGCAGCTTTTCACTCTACCAGACCCGTATGATGTTAGGCCTCAGCCTACAACCGCCGCCACGCCGTCGCCGTCACCGCCGCCGTCACCGCCCGCAATCACCGCCGCAATCACCGCCGCCGTCACCGTCGCCACCCCAATCGTCCATATGTAAACTATTTTATTTTTTTATTTTTCATTTATATCCTTATTTTTATATATTTTATATTTTATATTTTTCTATTTTTCTATTTTTCTATTTTTTAATTTTTTATTTTTATATTTTTTCATTTTTAATTTACACACACACACACACAATGTAAATGTACACATATTTTATAGATTAAAAAAAATATTATTATCAAATGAGTGTATTTATTTTAGATTAAAATGTCTTCCTTACCTCTTGTTCCCTTTGAAATTATAAGTAAATATATAAAGAAATTATTAAAAATTATTTTAAAAACTCTCTCTTTTTCTCTCTCTCTCTCCTTCACATTTCTCTCGCATCTTATTTCGACGTCTCTCTCTCAAAACTCGTATGTCTCTTTTTCTCTCTCTCGCGTACGTCTCTCGCTGCAGCCCGTCTTCTTTCTCTCTCTCTCGCGTACGTCTCTCGCTGCAGCCCGTCTTCTTTCTCTCTCTCTCGCGTACGTCTCTCGCTGCAGCCCGTCTTCTTTCTCTCTCTCGCGTACGTCTCTCGCTGCAGCCCGTCTTCTTTCTCTCTCTCGCGTCTTAATTCGCCGTCTCTCTCTCGCCGCGAGCCGCCGAATCTCTCTCTCTCGCCGCCACATCCGATTTCTCTCTCGCGCGCTGTCTCTTTCTTTTCTAGTGGTTGCTCTCCTCGCAAAGTATGTAACGGGTGGCGCGCAAATAAAGTACACCATGATATACATATAAGTATTTATTTGTCTTATATTTAATACATAATTATATATAAAGTTTTATTACATATTAAAAACTAAAGCCACCAGCTCGCAATCGACAAGTTGGTGCATGTCGAAGGCGTTGCTAGCGCGTATCGCATTCGGCAATTCTCTCGCATTCGTTACAGTGGATGCAATATTGGAGAATTGCGTATGTTTGATATCAACCGTTGCGATGAGGCCTCGTCAATCGATCGAACATTATTTCGATGCATGAATCGAGCTCGAACATACGACGTAACGTCGATTCGACCATCATCATGCGCACGTCCGCCGATTCGAGACTTATGGAGCTTGGTGTCGTTTATCTTGTGAAAACGTACTGTTAGCGGCCCGACACTTATGAAGTTATACACAATCGTTGTTGAGAGAGTCATTGTTCAAATAATTTTGAATAGTGTACGTTGCTCGTAGAGTCCTTTCCACGTTTCGAGAGATAGTATTAGCTGTTTTCCCCGATGATCTCCTATGGCGATCTCCACGTAAACTCGGCGGATCCACTCTGATGCCGATTTCGAGGAATTTGAATTCCGTGGTCGTCAATGCGTATCGTCTTCCAAGTATACGAACCGCACGAGACTCCCAGCGAAACGCTGTAAAAAAATTAGGAAAAAAAAAATTAAAACTAAATTAGGAAAAAAAGAAATTATAACTCATAAAAAAATATAAAATATAAAAATATAAAATATATAAAATAGAAAAAGTTATACTTACTCGTCGCATTTCTTCTCGCACGTTTCATCGCGTCTCGGCATGTAGTAATTCATGCTGCTGCTTTTGTGGTGCAGAATATTTTTCTCTGAGGGGTATGAAAAAGTGAAACCACCAGTCAGAACAGTCGACGATAGAGCGGATCTGGACAAAAGTACTAATAATCGAGTAACACTCATTTTTAAAATATTAGGAGAAAGGGGGATTCCTAGAAATATATATCTGGAGGGGGAATAAAGAGAAATATTTAAAAAGTAGTGTGGGATAAAAAATTAATATTAGGAGAAAGGAATTCTTAGAATTATATATCGGGAGGGAACAAAGAGAAAAACAAATATTTAAAAATATTAGGAGCAAGGATTTCTTAGAAATATATATCTGGTGAGGGAGAGAAATAACAAAGAAAATAGTATGTAAACAATATGTTTTATTCAAAAAACGGATGATCGTCGGATCCAACCCTGGATTTTGCGGCCGACCACCAATTAAAATAATTTAAATACATTTTGTAACGCACAATTTTTTACATGTTTATTACAACCGTAGAGTATATGTGGGATCTAACTTATTTAATGCAGGTACATCTTCATATTTTGGCATCCAGGTCTCAATGGTGAAACCGCTGCCGCATGGGTCCATATTTCGGCCAGCCATTCTCGCTTTTCAGTCCTTTTACATACCGAGAGAGGACTCTTCATCGTCTTCTTGCTCTTATTCCCAAATAGCTGCCGTAATCAAGCGCTGACCATGCCGTATGGAACATTTCCATCCTCCCCATTGTAAGCTGTGATGATTTGATTTAGCCACGGGGCCTGACCCTTTCCGACTTTATAACACGCCCCCTGGCACAGGGCATGCGAAAAATAGGGGCACAGGATATATCCTCTTCTCAGGATTGCCGCTTCCTTTACGATAAATCGTTTGTTTAGTATAAATCCTTGCAGGTCGAACAAACGTTGGGCGACATGATCTCTTCGATGGCGATCAGTCAGGTATTACTTCACTAACATCAAAAATCTCCATCATCTTGATTATGTATCCCTCCTCCCCCTCTTTCACACGCGTATTTGTGTAAACATTTTTTAGGTGATTTTGCGCACAACTTTGTCAACGGGTTGTATGGATCACCCGATCGTGATATGAGGGAGTACGCAGTGGTATTATTAGGCATGTTTTCCTTACACTCAAATTCCAAAACTCACTCCACCTTGCCCTTGCTTCTTTTTTTTCGAAACAAAGAAAACAAAAGGACCTTTTTGAAAAACCGGTATGGGGGGGTTTTTTTCGAGGGTATTTGTACCGTATAGTTTTTTTTCAGAAACGGGTTTTGGGTTCAGAATTGACCATGTTTTTATCAAAACCCCTTCATTCGGACGGTAACTTTCCGAAAGATTTTTCCTTGGGGGAATTTACGGGGGTCGAATCACTTTTATCCCCCCCAAAGACATTTTTTAAAGCCCTTTTTGCAACAAAAAATTTTTCGCGGTTTTTTCCATTTGGTTGGGGGGTTTAAAAGCCCACAATTTGGGTCGTCCGCAAAAGCGGGAAAATTTGTATTTCCCAGGGGGGGGAAAAACCCTTGAGGAACGTCCGTTTCCAACGCGCACATCGACAGCTTTTTAAATCTCGCTCAACAACACTGTTCATTCCCATTGTTTTTTAATATTTATCCAGGCTCCGGCAGAATTCCATACAGAATTATTGCCCTTGCGCATCGTTTAAAACCTCATACCCTTAAAAAACCCCTTTTTATCCCCCAAAACCCACAAATGTGCGGGACGAAAAATTAATCCCATCCGAAAAGGTACCCAAAAACCGCTTTTTCCCAAACCCGTTTTTATGAAATTTTTACATATTTTTTCAAATTGTTTTTCCCATTTTTCCGTTGCTCAATCTCCACCCAGAGCCAACATTTTTGTAAAAAATGAATCACCAATTTTTCCCGGTTCCTTGGACCCTAATTGGGGGGTTTATCTTTTTTTCTCCCTCGATTATAAGAAAACCCCATACGGCAAAGTATATAATCCGTTGTTTAGGGTTCTTTCTCGTCGTGTTCCCAAATTTGTGTTGGCAAAAGGGTTTTTTGGGGAGTCTAAAACTTTACGATGCGATCGCAAAAGGGGTTTTCCTCGTGTTAGAATCTCAGCTTTTAATGGGCGCCCCGCAAACCCAAAAGATTGAAAAAAAGAAAATTTACGGGTTTGGGCTCTTTTTCGTATTTTTTTTTGAATTTTGCGAATTTGGCGGGGGGGGTCTGATTTTTTTCTTCTTTTCTTTTTTCAACCACACCCCGGGGGGGACGAGGGGGGCCCCCGTCGTACTTCCCTCTAATTGGGTTTTCTTTTCCCCCCCACCGAAAACGAAACAAAACGCCCCCCCTGGGCAAAAAAGCAAACCCCAAACCCTTTTAAACTCCGACGAAATGGCAGGAAAAAACTGCGCCGGGGGTTTTTTCCGATACCCCTTTTACCCGGGGGGTACCCCCCGGTAAAAAATTTGGGATCGGGGGGAACGGTTTTATTGTTGGTATTAAAAACCCCCGGTCACGTTACACTCAAACGGATAAGGGGTTTCCCTTGATAAATTTTAAAGGGGCCTGTTTTGATTTTTTCCTTTTTTCCCGGGTTTCGTTCCATTCGAGAATCCCCCGCACCCTTTTTCCCCAAAAAAAGTTTTGGGGGGGAAAGGGGGGGGTAAAAAATTTTTTTGGGAGGCCCCCCCCCTTTTTCCCTTCCCCCCCTTTCCCAAAACGTTTTGAAAATTTCGCGGAGCCCCCTTGGGGGAAACTTTCGGGGGGAAAACCTTTCCCGCCCCCAGCATTATTTTTTGGGGAAAAGGGGGCCTTTAAAAAATTTTATGTATCCCCTTGCAGCTGGGGGGAAACCCCCCGGGGAAAAGAATTTCCGCCGTCTTCCCCTAGAAAAAAATTTTTTATTCGGGGAAATTTTTTTTTATAAGTGGAAAATTTTTTAAAAAAACCTTTAAAACCGACCCCCTATTTCCCTTTTTTTCAAATCTATGGGCGGAAAGGGTCGCCGCGAACGCTACTCTTCCCCCCCCTTTTTAATTTTTACAAAACATTTTTTTTTTTTTAAAAAAGGGAAAAAGTCTTTTTAAATTTTGCGGCAAAAAATCCCCCCCGGAAAACTGCAACAAATTTTTCCGCAGATACTTGATCATAAATTTTTATAAAGGGGGTTAAATTTTTTTCCCAAAATTTTTTCCCCTTTTAAAAACGCACCAAAAATTCCCCCCGGGGGTGAAGTTTCCCAAAAAAATGTCGAAATAAATTTCGCGTTTCCCCTTTTTGCAACCCCCCCAAAAGATTCCCCAAAAAGTCTTTTAAAGGGCTAATTAACGATAAAACTCCCCCTTTTCTCGCCCGGGCCCTTTATCGGTAAAATTTTTCCCCCTAAAAACACCTCTAAAGGTTGGGAAAGTGCATACTTTTTTCAATTTTTGAAAATTTTTCCCCTTTTATTTAAAAACCCCCTTTTGGGGTTTTTTTTCTTTTTTTTTACTTTTTTTTTTTTTTTTCCCCCCCCCCTCGTCCATATTTGTTGGGGGGAGATACATTTCCCCCCCCTTTTCCCCCGGGGGAAAATTGGGGGGTAGTTCCCCCTTGAACTGACGTTGCGCGGGTTTTTTTTTTTTTTACCCCCCTTTTTCTACGGGCCAGCCCTTCCCCCAAAAAAGGGCCCCAGCCCCCCACCTTTTGGAAAAAACGGAAAAAAACCCCTCGTTTCCTTCCAAAAATCCCTTTTCCTTTGTTTTTCCCCTTTTTTTTTTTCGGGGTTTTTAACCCAGGGGCCCTTTTCGTCTTGGGCCCTTTTCCCCTGCCCCCGAAAACTGGGGCCGGGGGTCTCCCCGAAAACTCAGCCCCTTTTGCGACGATCGAGTTTTTTCCCTTTTTTTCGGCGAACCTTTCCGCCCCCGGGGTCTCCGGGGAGGGTTTGTTTTCCCGAGAAAAGCTAATCTTTTTTACGGCACGCCCTTCCCCGGGTTTTTCCCCCCTTTTTTAAAACCCTCCCCAAACGTTTTTTCCCAAACCCCATTTCCCCGGGGGCCCCAAAAAATTTATACCCCCCAAAATTTTTTGCTCCCCCCGGGAAATGCGTTTAAACGCACTTTTTAAAAAAACCCGTCCTTTTTTTTGTTGACACCCTTGGGAAACTCTAGCATTCCCCGAGCAAACCCCCAGTCCCCCGCAGCTAAAAATAGGGGGGACGTTAAAGGGCAAATCGGGAGTGAGAAAAAAAAATTTTTTTGGGAAAACCTCTGACGTGGCATGCGACAACAAGATACGAAAAAGGGAGTACTTCTCAATGGGGCGCCCCTCGAACATCGACTGCTTTTTATCTCGTCAACATAAACCAGAAAAAACCGAAACTCTTATCGCGACAACGCGAACCTGCAACCTATTTAAAAAAAGACGCCCACCAATTTTAAGCACGTGTACAAAAAACGATCCTGTTTAATACCCACTTTCCTTTTGAGGAAATTTTGGGGATTTTTTGTCAAAATGTTGGCAACCCAAAAATAAAGGGTTTTTTTGTGATAACAAGGGCAAAACCGCTTCAACGGGGGATAAGAAAAAAGGGTTTAACGATTTTGCGATACCGCAGACCATTAGGTTTGTTTGCAACAACCTCCCCCCCCGGGCGAGAGAAACCCCTAGAGAGAGGCTGCCGACATGGGTGATAATTTCGCCGGGGGTAAAAGGTTGCCAAGGGAAATTTCGAAGACGGCCGAATTGATCCCCAAAAAAAACCGCGCCCCCTGAAACCGGAAAGATCATGATGTTCGCCGTCAAACTCACTTTAAACCTATTATCGAGCCGCTAAAAAAAAAGATTGTCGACAAAACCCACGATTTCGGGGAAAAACGACCTAACAAACCCACGCACGACTGTAAAATCGAAAAAAAGGTATGAGGGGGGAAAAACCGAAAAAGAGTAAAAAATAAACCAAAAAAAGCGATATAAAAAAGGGGGAAAGGGGGAACATGAAAAAAAAAAAAATATATTTGAAGCCATTGGACCTTTTTATTGCCGAACATCACACCCAAAAAAAGCACAAAACCCGGGATCCCAAAACACTCGTGACGAAAATGTTTTTTGAAACCACCCTAAAACCCCCCGAAATATCCCTTTTACCTGGTTAAGTCGGTTGGGAAAAAACCCACAAATATGCGGGAAAGGGTTGGGGGCCCATTAGGGACAAAAGTAATGGACGCTCTCCCCCGGTGCTGATGAGAAGAAAAAATTTTTTAATTTTTAACGGAAATCTATTTCCCAAAAATGAAAACGGGTCGGCACAAGCGATTCGCGTTGACAAAAATGACAATATAATCATAGGCGACACGCGGTTTTAATTTGGGAAAGCCCGGATTGTACGAGTTTTAAACTTCAAGAAAAGACCTGATTACCAGGGGATGATTTTCAAAAACAAACCAAAATTATTGGCGACAAATCGCATAAACGCAATTTTTATGTGGGAAGGGCCCTGTGAAAGTAGCAAGGGGGACAAATCAAAAAATATAATCGCCCCCCGTTGACCGGGTGGAAAACCGGGCGACCCAAAAACTGGCATGGGGAAAGCCCCGCCTATGACCTAAAACCCAAAAAATAAAATTTATTCGTGCACTGGGGCGAAACCCCCAAAGAGCTAGTGGAAAACGCCCCACATTGGGTCGATCTTCGCACCAAGCCGGGGGAAAAACAACGCGCATGAAACGAGATTTTTGTCCAATTTTCGAGGAAACTGCGGGAAACGGGGGATTTTTATAAAATTTAAAAAAGGTTTTCCCCACAATCTATTCAAATTTTAACGTGGGCCCCTTTTCAAAGCTTTTAAAAAATTTCTATCAATAAATTTGGATTATTCGGAGGAAAAGGAACCCCCCTCACAAACGATAAAGGGTATAGATGTTAAAAAAAATCGTGCGCAAAAACGCTCTGCATCGGCGCTCAGATTATGACGCGAGATCGCGCAAGATCCCCGTGTAGGAAAACCTAGGGGGATACCGAGTCGTAAACAAATTGTACCTGGAAGAGTGTTTTAAAAAACTTTGATGATCCAACAGAAAATCAGATGAAAGGGCTGCGTTAGAGAAGATGTACAAGCGGGGAAACTGCGTAAAAAAGTTTCTGGTGCGCCAAACACACCCAGAAAAAATCTAATGAGCGGTTGGCTCAGAAAGCTATCAAAAGTTGTGAAACGTTAAAAAAGGATTTCGAGGGGTTGAAAAAATTGTTGAACAGCTACGAAGGTTTTTAGCGTGCACCAAACAAAATTTGGGGGGTCAGTACCGACCTGGAAGCGAGTGAACGACCCAAGCAGCTAAAACCCCTGGAAACGGTGGTAAACGCGACCCGCTACGATCGGGGTTACGACTTAAAAAAGGGGTTGCGAACGGGGGCTACAAAACAAGCCCTTAAAGGTTACTAAAGGCCCAACAACTCAGAAAGGGTTTGCGAAAGGTAGGGACGGCTGCAAAGGGCCCAAGGGCGGGTACGAACATCAGAAACGATTTGGGGACGAGGTGTGTCGAGTCAGGAACATTTTCAAAGGGGCCAAGGACGTGGTAAACAACGTGAAAAAAAACCCAAAAACAAGGGGAGGGGAAAAAACCCCCGAAAAACGGGAAAACCCCCAAAAAGAGATTTAACCCGAAAAACGAGACAACCCAAAAAAAAAAGGGAAAAAAAAAAAACCCCAAAACAAGGGCACGCCAAAAAAAAAACCCCAAAAAAAAAACCCGAAAAACCCAAAAAGGGCGCGAAAAAACAAGGCACAACCAAAAAAAACAAGGGCACAACCCAAAAACCCCAAAAAGCCCAAACCGAAACCCGAAAACGGGGGCCCCAAAACCCAAAAAACCCCGAAAACCGGGGGCCCAAAAAACCCGAACCGAAGCCCCGAAAAAACCCGAAAAAATGAATAGTGAAAATAACAACGACAACATATTTTTGGAGAGAGGGCAGTTGGTAAACGAGTTGCAGCGCAGCGAAAAAAAAATTTCCCTCGAGACAGTCATAGTGCGAGGATCGTGATTTGGGGGCCGGACTTTGGCGAATCGTCCATACTCCCTTTTTAACAGGGGGTTTACCACACATACTCACCTCATCGAGGTTGAGAAGTATGCGTGGGCTGTACCATCAAGAGTAAAGGGGGAAGCGAGACGGGGACGAAATCGCCAAGATAATTCATTTCAAAGAGCCCAAAAAAATCAACGATAAGGGAAAGGGAATTTTTACAACGCCGTGGAAAACGATTTAGCGAAGACAGACATTAATCACATTCTAATTTTCGTTGAGGGCGGTCTTCGAGCGATTCAATCGACCTAAAAAAACGAATGTGGAAGAGTTACGGGAATGGTACTTAAAAATGGTTCACATGTGCACGCTGTTCAATTACAACGGACGCAACATCGAACGAGGGTATGCGCCCCGCCGACTTCCCCGCGATCGCGAAACTTTGGCTACCGTGACAATGGTAAAAATCGGGGGCCCGGCAAAGTTCAAAGTAGGTGACAGTACGCGTCAGAAGTACAAAAACTTTTCGAGGGGGAACACGCCAAAGGGAAAACCGAGTGTTTAAGATTTTTTAAAGTGCACCTACAACCCCGTAACTTTTTATCGGGGATTATGAAAGACATCTATCGCTGGAGCGTTTTACGAGCAGGCATGTGCAAATTTCCCGGATTTCTCGGGGAAAAAATATGCGCGGAGGGGGACGAGGTTATGTGAAAGGGCGGGGATTCGACAGTTGCAAACTTTTGGATACTAAAAACAAGTTTTTTTAATGTATTTTTCAATTTGTATAACATTTATATTGTATAAAATTGAAATATATAAAATATAAACAAAAATATTAATTCCTTTATCGCCCTTTAAAAAATTTTTCAATGGTATTCGATAATGTCCCAACGGCAAGGTGTCGGTTCGACTCAGGTTACGGACATACCATTGTCATCGTAAGGACTTAGAGCAATTTTCGTCTCGCTGATGGTATACACTTTATGCAATTTCGATCTTATGCATGACTGCTGACGCGTCATTTCAATTTCGTCATTAAGGCAACGCGTATAATCGTCGAATGTTATACTACGCGCTACGACGTTACTTTTGACACCTTTTGCCTTTTTAGTGTCCTTTTTACCATCCACCCGCAAAGCATACATTTTTGCTCTAAGCCCGACGAATTCGGTCATTATCGCGCCGTTATTCTCATCTTTCATCAGACCCGGCACCTTTTTATTCGCGAGTGGTATACCGTACGCATTATTCGCGGCGTAATCGCTGGTATCGAATCGAGCGATATCGCGTTTCAAATTTTCATAGACATCTTGACATTTAATTTGATATATTAAACTATCCGTGTCGGTGTACATTACTCTACAATTGTCACGATAGAGCGGTGACATGTATTCGTGGTGAAATTCATAAAGACATACTTTTGATACGTCGAGTATGCACATGCCGACGTAGATTGGTTTGTAGATTTTAACTTCGAGTTTGCGTAATTCTATGGCAACTAATTTTTCCGAAAATATGCTAGTACTATGAAAATTTGGTTTAGCGATCATTGCCTCCGCATCGTACCGTCCGTCCCATTTTGTTAATAATTTTACATCCACATGATTGCGCACATTTTCCATCGTCTTGCCAAATACCGCATTATTCATCAATTTATATAAATTTTTTTCAAAATCGTTTTTTCGCTCGTGTTCTAAACTGTGTGTTGAGTTCGATGTATTTTTGAAGCCACGCTGACTGCGTGAATTGTAGTATGCGATATATTTTTGTTATGCGTAGCCCGTGGCGCGTGCACTGCTGTAGATTACGATAGTGTATTACGTAGCGCTTCTTATCGTAAAGCGTTGCGAGGAGTTTATACTCCCGCTTGCCGGGCGGCTTATCGCGCGTCGGGCAAAACGGTAGGTCAATGTGCGCGTCATGAAGATGCCGCGGATACTCTAAATCTACTTCGAGAACATAGCCTATAGGCAAATCGAACGCGATAGATGATACGTCAAAATTCGATATATCGTCGACCCACCGAAAATCGGCATATGGCAATGGTTGACACATTGCCCATCCGTACAAATTATTTACATCGAAATACATGAGGTACGATGAGGGTTTCGATGGGTCGTACGATTGCATGTACTTGTTATTAGCCTGTGCGTATCGGCCTGAACATTGACTAAGGCCGCCGCGTACACCTCGTTCGACAAACATTACCATGTCAATGTCTGTTAATAATTCAAATTTTATATTCGTATGTTTTAACATGGCGTCCCATGTATATCCGGGGAGAGTATAATAATACGCGGGATCGAGTCCGTAACTTTTTATACAACTATCGCGAAAATTCTCAAATATATCGGCCAATAACAAGACATCAATTTTTAAATATAAATCGCTATATTCGCCTAGCGTTCGAAGGGAAAATCGGCTCCAGACGGTCTCGGCGTGCGCGTAATCACTCTCGGATACTGGGTCGCCGGTTAAGGAACTGTAAAATGAGTCGCGCGGCGGTAAACGTGTGTCTTGTAATCTGTCCACGCAGTCAATGTATTCGTACGGAAAAACGCCCTTCCGTGTCAATAAATTGAATTTTTCACTAGTTAAATTTTGATATTCCGAATGTAAAAAATTTTTAGTTTTTCTTTATCCAAAAATGACGCTAATTTGTCGAGACTAGCACTGAGAAATTTATATGAGTCTATGAAACGTAATTTGATATAATTTTTCGAATTATTATCTTGTGTCAATCTAACAGTCTTCGAGAATGAAATGTATTTTTCCTTTGTTATCGGCAGTAATTCGATTTCCCCTTCGAACGCTGTGGCTATGTCCTCGATAATAAAATGTGCGTCGTAGCCAGACAGATTGTGAAAGACTATAGGGATACAAAATGATTCTTTGTAATTTAAGTTACAATTTGAATGCGCGGGACCCCTGTACCGCCCGGTGAGGTGGCAATGATCGCGGACGCGTGTATCGTCTTCGTCAAACGGTTTCTCACAAATGTGACAATGCGTCGCGGTGCGAAATTTTAACCACTCGTCAGGCGTTAAATTTACCATGGGGACATTGGTCGTTAAAATATTTTTTACGCGGATTGCTAAATTTTTAAGCTGTTCGGCGAACCATGCGACGCAATCGACACTACGGCGGGAATTGTACGCGGACAACGAACTGTCGTACGAACACTGTACATAGTATGCGATGCTGAACACTTGATGGTCTTGATGATTTTTGGCATCTTCGGTCTTTGCCAAAACACACTCGAGATCGGCGTACACTACAAACGGCAGCCGCTCCTTCCTCGTGTAGTTGTCGAAGCTGAGCCACTTGTCCTTGTCGCTCGGCAGCCGGATAGCGCAGTCGTTCAGTTTCCCGCAATCTTCCGTATGCGCCTGCAACTGGTCCTCAGAATAAAAATAATGTAGGCATCTGTAAAAAAAAAAAATAAAAAATAAAAAAATTTAATTAGAAATATTTTAAATATAATTTAAGTTTACTATATACTTACCGATCGCAAATAAATTTTCTACATTTGTGTTTGTTCAGTTGCGAGCTCACGAGACGAGACAGATTTTTTATGCACGCGAAATGCCCGTGTTCGTCCTCCACGTACAGCAGATTGACGTGCCTGTCCTTCTTTTTTTCCGAAAGACGCAACGGGACGATGTTCTCGTTCTCAATGATGTACACATTCACGGAGATGTCGTTTGCAAGTTCAAACTTTTTAATTTGATTCACAGTCACTGGAAACTCAATGTTTTGGAGATTCAGCACTGTTGTGTAATGCGGATAGGAGGATTCTCGTTCCATATGTCTTTCAGCGGGGTACAGAGCGGCCACCACCGACCATGCGAAACACGCATTGTCCGCTGATTGCACATTAACCACCGCTCTCTTTGCCATAATTTTTTGCGGTAATTTGACATGACATCCCGCGCGCATTGGATTGTACTTATTTACATTCACTGTCAAATCTATTATCCGCGACAATGCCCAGCCGCTATCGCGTTCCTGGAACTCTTCTAGCGATGCTAGCGTGGGCTCGATTACGCGGCGCTCGTACCACTCGCGTACATCGGACGTGCGAAAGAGTTCAAAGTTTCTCGTGTTACTACTTTTATTGGCGCGCTTGTCATCGGACACAAATTCACCGTTGAAAACAGTGTTCACTTTTACACTGATGTGTCTCTGCAGCACATTCTCCACGTTCTCGACTACAATGTCTGCGGCATTTTCCAAAAACTGACGCGGTTCGATGTGGTCTGCGTTAATTACCGCGCCGGTCAGTATACGGCTATCGAACGCCGTATCGATTTCGCGCCAAACTAGTCTTTGCGCGTTATTGCCGCCGCCACTGAATCCGCCGCCACTAGGCATGGATTCACCGACATACCGTCTCTGCAAGCGCACCTTTGCACCCTCGAGTCGCGCTATTCTCGCCACCAGAGATTGTCTATGTCCAATCGAGAGACGCGGACGCTTGGCACGGCTGCGTTCTTCCAGCTCTTCGATAAATTCTTCGCACTCTTGCAGCCATCCGAAATATTCGCCCAAGTTAGCAACTTGGCGGGAACGCTCCAACAGGTCGCGCTCAACGTTCTCCATTTTTTGTAAAAAATTCACTTTTTCACACTTATTACAAAAAAAACTTCTTTGCACACTAAACTTTTTTTCTTGCACCTCGAATGAAACGTGCGCTCGCCAGTGGTACTATGGTCCGGCAGCTGCATCGGTCCTCATTATATATCCCAATCATCCCTTTGTTCGTGGGGATGATGATGCAATTGTTTAATTCGCGAGAAATATTTGTGTGATATCTTCGGAGAAAATTTAGCTATCGCTGATAATTCTTAGAAATACATAGATAAATTTCACCCCGTCGGATCCAAGCCTGGATTGACACGCCGGATCGGATTGACATGTCGCAACCTGTACGGATCAACCCGCTTGATTGTCGGCAAACCTTTTGTTCTTAGTAATTCGCAGAATTATCTTATCTTCGGAGAAAACTTAGATATCCGATTGTCGGCGCTCGAAATGCGGCAGCCATTCGCAGAATTTTTATCTTATCTTCGGAGAAAATTTATGAAAACTTTGATACCGCTCAAAGACGCCGCTTATCTTATCTTATCTTGTTTATGAACATATCAGGTAACATGATCCCCTTATCTTATCTTGTTTATAAATATATCAGGTAACATGATCCCCTTATCTTATCTTGTTTATAAATATATCAGGTAACATGATCCCCTTATCAGGTAACATGATCCCCTTATCAGGTTATCTGATATGTTTATAAACAAAGATAAGCTTATCTACTGATAAGACCCCCTCCCCCCCGCGTGACGTCACCCCCCTCGCCAACGATTCCCCCCCGCCCCGCACCCCCCTCATTGCCCCTGAGTTAGAACCCCCATAGTATACCTACTACAGTGAACTTAACAAAATTACTGTACGCGATAATGTTCCGACGGAGTTGATAGACGACAACATCGATCGGTTGCAAGGCAAAACATATATTTTTCGATTTTGGATCTTCGGGACGGTTTTTATCACGTAAAAATGCACGAGGCATCCGTGAAATATACATCGTTCGAGTCGCCTCTCAAACAATTCGAGTATTCGCGCATGCCTTTCCATTTGGCTAATGCCCCGCGCGTTTTCCAGCACTTCGTGCATACGGTTTTCGAGTCGTTGATCCGCAAAAATAAAATAATCATTTACCTCGATGACCTACTGATCGCGACGAAAGATATAGACGAGCATATCGAAATTTTGTCAAGAGTATTCGAAACAGCGGGTAGGAATCGGTTAAAGTTTCGTCTCGATAAATGTCACTTCGCTCAGACGAAAATTAAATACTTAAAATACTGCGTGAGTAGACACGGTATACGGCCGAGCGATGAGAATATCGCGTCCGTGATCAATTATCCGGTGCCGCGGAACGTGAAGGACGTACAACGATTTGTCGGATTGGCAAGTTATTTTCGCCGGTTTATTACTGGTTTTTCGTTGTTAGCAAAACCATTGTACGACTCGATAAGAAAGCACGCGACGTTTAAATTCGAATCTCTCGAGAACGACGCGTTCGAAACTCTCAAGCATCATTTATCAGATAGGCCCGTGCTTGCAATTTATTTGCAGCTAGCCGAGACTGAGCTTTATTGTGACGCCAGCGCTAGCGGATTTGGCGGTATACTACTTCAAAAACAGAGCGATAATTCGTGGCGTCCGATCTCGTTTTGGAACCAACAAACGGCACCTGCGGAATCGAAGTATCACAGCTTCGAGCTTGAGTGCCTCGCAGCTGTATACGCGTTGAAAACGGTTCCACATATATCTCGCGGGAAAAAAATTTTAAATTATAACAGATTGTAATAGCTTCCGGTTAACGCTCAATAAAAAAGATATTAACCCTCGGATTTCGCATTGGGCGTTATTTCTGCAAAACTACGACTATGAGATTGTTCACCGCCCGGGGAAACGAATGAGCCACGTCGACGCGCTCAGTGGATGTCATAGTGTATTCGTGCTCGAAGCAAGTACATTTGAAAAAACGTTATCTGTTTGTCAAGATCGCGACGACGAGATTCGAGAGATACAGAAACGACTTGAAAAGGGTGACGTAAAATATTATGAATTACGCGACGGATTAGTAGACGGAGTAGTATCGTAAAGATTACTTTTTTATGTTCCGCGGTCTATGGAATCGAACGTCATTAGAACTTGCCATGATGATCTTGGACACGTGGGATTCGATAAAATCATGGGAAATATTGCAAAAATTTATTGGTTTCCGCGAATGCGCGAGAAGGTGCAAGAATATATAAATAACTGCTTAAGATGTATTGAGTTTTCTCCGTCTAGTGGAAAGGCAGAGGGATTTTTACATAATTTGCTGAAGGAAGGGGTGCCGTTTGCAACCGTGCATGTCGATCATATGGGCCCGTTAGAAAAAACCAGAAAGGGCTATCGGCATTTATTCGTGCATGGTAATCGACGCGTTTACTAAGTTTGTGAGGCTTTATCCCTGCCGAACTACAAAGACGGAGGAAGTATTGAGGCACCTCGGCGAATATTTCAGATTATATAGTAGGCCAAAACGTTTAATATCCGATCGGGGAACGTGTTTTATGTCCGAAACTTTTGACGAATTTGTAAAGACCGAAGCGATCGAACACGTGTTGACAGCCGTAAGCACACCGAGAGCAAATGGGCAGGTTGACCGGTTCAATAGATTAATAACGCCAATGTTGGCAAAATTGAGTGAAACCCCAGCCAAATGGAATCGCGTGCTGGACCAGACAAAGTTCGCGATTGACAATACTATCTGTCGGGCGACCGGCGAGACTCTTGCTCGTTTGTTATTCGGTCTTGAACAACGGGAAAAATTAAATGATTCTCTCCGAGAAATGATTATAAAAGATAGCGACAATGAGCGAAATTTTTATTTACTCAGAAATAAAGCGTATGAGAAAATAAACGAGACACAACAAAAGAGCGCTGAGCGGTATAATCTGCGAAGAAAAGCGGCTCGTAAATATAGCGTCGGTGATTATGTCGAAACAGTGGCTGGGATAAACAAAAAATTAATACCGAAGTATAAAGGCCCGTATATAGTAAAAAAAGGTTTTGGATTTCGATCGTTATGTTATCACCGACGTTGACGGGTTCCAGTTAACGCAGCGGCCTTACACAGGCATACTCGCACCGAATCAAATGCGTCCGTATTTACGTGCATAATTGCGTGCGAATTTATGAAGAGTTTGTTTGTATTTTTATTGTGCGACGACGTTGATTGGGTCGGTCAATCATCAGAATAGCCGAACTGTGGGCATTTTATATGTATTTTGCTTTATTTTACTTTTGTATACGTCATGCAAAGAGATATATTATATTTTGAGAGAGAGGGTCGTTCGAACGTTACTTTGTCCGCGGCTTTACTTTGTATTCTTTCACTCGATCGGTGTAATTGTTGTTTTTCACGACCGTGAAACCGGAAACCGTTTAAAACCGAAAACGTTAAGAATATTCTCGAATAATTATCGGAGTGGGGCGCGCTCGGAAAGCTCACATATATAATAAAATTGTGTAACATAAATAATGTTTAGGAATAAAAGTTTTATAAAATATCCCTTATTTTTTGCCTTTTTTTGATATTATTTTTTAACGTTTTTTTAGTCTCACAATTTTCTATAATTTTTAGTCTCGCTATTTTCGTAAATCTGCTACTAGATATATCTTTAATTTTATTGCTTTACCTATGAAAACCGTTTCTGTAGAAAAAAATTGTTGTTTTATGGTTGTCATTTTTTCATATACATACACATTTCGTTGTTTCAATTTTGTTTTATGATTTGATATTTTTTAAAATAATTTTTAAAATTATTTTATTCTTTTTATTATTTTCATTATTTCTTTATTGTCCTTAATTCTTCTAATTTCTTTTCTTTTAATTGCACTTTGTGCTACATTTGTTTTTAATCTTATTTAAATTCTTATTTATGTTTTTAAATATTTAACACTTATATCTCTTTTCCATTACTTCTCTATTTTTATTTTCCTCACTCATAAATCGATCTCCTTTATATTATTTTTCTTATTTTCGATTTTTTTTTCAACTTTTTATTTGTTTTATTTCTTCTGTCATTTTATAACTCTCTCAATACTTTGCACAAATACAATCAAAATTAATACTAATGATGCCGAAGAATTTAATAAAATCATTAAATTTTATTAAAAATTATGTTATATTCTTTATAATCGTAATATAAATATAAGATATATAAATATATAAATAGGGTACAATTTTATATTTTGCTTCTTAGTATTTATTAAGATTTTGTATATTATACAGATAGTTTTAACATATTAGTAACGTTTTTTCATATATTTTATTTACTGTATGATTTTAGCCAATTATATAATCAAAGTATTTTGAGATTTGGGGAAGTAATTGTTGCCGCGGTAGAAAAACCAGTTATTACTCTACAAACAGTGAATTATTGGGCCGAGGTAGAGCATTGTCCTCTCATAAAAATAACACAAAATGATAGTGATTCTATGAGCGTAATAAATGTGTCGATACAAAATATTAACAAATTAAACATTGACTGCCTTCCTGTAACTTGTACTACACAAAAGTCTCCCGATTTTAACAATTTTACTCATCATATGGTATGCGTGTCAAGAAATCTAAAATTATCATTACCATTTAAAGAATATGGTTGGATGATATTTAATATACAACAAATTGGTAAATATCGACTAATAGACTTATTATAAATTTTTTCTCGTCTTTATTTAACACACACATAATTGACATTATTTTATATTTTTATCTATTTTATTTATTGTCGTATAAAAATCTGAAATATTTATTATATAACTATAATAGTTTTAAAATGTTTTTCATTATATAACTATAATAGTTTTAAAATATTACATGTTACAGAAATTATATTGATTAGTATAAAATAATTATCATTTATGCACAACTGAAATTAGTTATATTTTATGATATACAACAATATCTTGCACAGTTTCATTTTTGCTACTATTTCAAATATTTGGATGACATTTTTATAATTAATTTTCTATATATATTTGCATTTTATTTATATGTATTAAATTTTTGATACATTTTTAATTTATAATTTATATAAAGAAAGTATAAAACAAAAATTGAAATAAGTTTAAAAATAAATATATTAATGATAACATTATTCAGAACAATAAGAATTGATAAAATTTTTTTACTATTTAACAGGATATTATCGCGTGAACTATGATGATAAAAATTGGCGAAGAATTTCATATTATCTAAACACTATTCATCTATATTTTGGGATATTATATTGTATCTGAAACGAGAAGAAGATTACATAGCTTGGTATCCTATGTTTAAAGCTCTGGAATACATGTTCAGTACTTCTTTTTCAGTATTGGAAAAAAAACATGGAAATCTTAAGGTAAATATTAAATAAATGCAATTATATTGGCTTCATATAAATAATACATGTTAGTCATTTTAAAAAAATATAAAACATATATATAGTTCGAAAAATTTAATTATATATTTCTCAAAAATATATATTTTATACCTTATTTAAAAATAAAATATGATTAATAAATAGTTATGAAACTTTAATATCTATTAAATATTATAAACATTTCGCACAAATTAAATCATATTTTTCCGTACATGTATAATACATATATGTATATTTGCACGCCCAGACAGCACAGGTATTCGAAAAGAAATTCATTTGTATGTCACCTTGTATGTCACAAATAATATATGAGATCCATTATAAAAAAAATTTTGTATGTAAAATTTCCACCCACGCACTCACACATATATTGATTTATTTTCGGTACCAAAATCTTGAAAATTTTTGGGGATGACGACGATGGTAGTTTCATTAAATTTTACACACCCACCCATGCATTTAAGCATTCACTCATGCACTCACACATTTATTGACTGATTTTTTCGAAATTAGTACCAAAATTTAAAAAAGTTTAAGGGAAAACACAATTAAAAAAAAAACTGTGGTGTATATTCCCCATAGCGCAGACTTAATCTGTCTGACCGCATATAAGAAAAAATTAAATAAATTAAAAGATTTAATAATATATTATTAATATATTAGATAACTTTTAAGACAGTGCAAAAAAAGAAAAAAGTATATATTTAAAAAAGTTAGACATGCTTTGAGGTATAAATAACATATATTAACTATGCATATTGCATATTTATTAAGAAACATCAATAAAATTATATAAAATTACAGATATATAATATTTAATAATAATTATTAATAATATTTAATATCTATTTTATTCATATTAAATTTTTTGTACGTTCTTTATTTATAATTTATATAAACAAAAGTATGAAATAAAAATATTTGAAAATATATTCTGATAAGATTATTCAAAACAATAAACAATGATAAAATTTATTTACTATTTGACAGGATATTATCGCGTTAACTATGATAATGAGAATTGACGAAGATTTCATATTATCTAAACTCTGATAATTACACAAAAATTCGTGTTCTTAATTGTGCCCAAATTATCAATGATGCATTTCATTTAATGAGAGCAAACTAACTCTATATTTTGGAAAATCATATCGCATTTGCCTGAAGAATAAGATTATATAGCATGATATTCTCTGTTTAAAGCTCTGGAATACATATTTAGTACTTTACCTGTAGCCATGCTGGAAGGAAAAGTTTGGTATTTTAGGGTAAATATTTTTATATTTCAATGAATGTGTCACATTTCAGATATACAATACTTTCATTCATCACAAAATGTTTAAAAACTCGGAAAGCACCGTATAAAAAATAACTTAATTATAGTGTTTTGAAAATCTCTCGAAATAAGCTACAAAAATATGTAATAAAAATATATGTTTTTATTTAAGAAATTCAAGGTGACCTAATTCTAACCTTGGCAACGCCACCCAAGGTCAAACAGATAAGATCAATATTTTTTAAACCCTACAACTATTGTCTGAAAGATGTAGAAATCTCTGAAGTCACCAGATAATAATTAAAAATGGTAGTAATTTAATCAACCAACTCTGGCTATTTAATAATCTTTATTTAATATTCACGACGTTTCGGCCATGGGTTTCGGCCCTTATCAAGTGCTACAATTATAATAATCACAATTATTAGAAAATTAAAAAATTAATTAAAAAGTAACTAAGTAACAATAAATATTTCCACACATTAATATGTATCCTACCTAAACCACAACTTACTATATAAAAACTTAATTTCTGATCTTAATATGTGACATGATATAATGTGAAACAATTAACTATAATATTGTGTTGGTTTCAAGTTCTTTATATACTCCTTACTTCGATCAAACTAAACGACCTTTATTAGTTTATTGTAAACAATATTTAGATTATCCGTGTCTTTTTGTAAATTGATTGTGTTGTCAAATTTTTTGATAAAAACATCTCCGCGATTTCTCTTTTTCGTACATATTTCTCATGATGTAAAATTTCAGGAGCGGACCAATCAAAATCATGACCATTATCGAATTTATGATTACTAATGACTGAATAATTACTATTGTGTACTTTAATATTATTAAAATGTTCTTTTATGCGTGTGCCTAATTGTCGTTTAGTCTGACCGACGTATGATGAGGAACAATTTGCGCAGTTAATTTTGTATACAACTCCTGTTTTTTCTTTTAAAGGCAAAGGATCTTTGACACGTTTGATTAGTGTATTCAATTTTTTCGGTATACAATAAACGCATTGCATGCCCATAGATTGCAATAATCTCGAAACGTCTTCACTTAATTCGTTGACGTACGGTAATTTTATGATGCGGTCAAATTTTTCACTGAGTAAATTATCATTGTCAACATTGCGATCGTCATTTTTTCGTGTTTCAAGTAGTTTTAGCCTATTTTTTACAAACTTATTAACCACATTCGACGGAAAACCATTGTTTATCAGTATCGATTTAACCTTAGCGATGTTTGCTGGATGAAAACTGTCGTCCGATAATAAAATCGCATGATCGACAAGACTAAAAATGGTATTCTTTTTGTATTTAAAGGGATGGTTTGAATAATAATTGATATATCTACCCGAACAAGTGGGTTTCATAAACCAATTAGTTAATAGAATACCATTCTTTCTCATCACTGTCGTGTTCAAAAAATTAATCGAGTCGTTACTTTCAATTTCATGAGTAAATTTTAATCTAGGATGGTAATCATTAAAAACCGACAAAATTTCATCAACACCCTCGCATGGGATAATTGCGAAAATATCATCCACATATCTGCAAAACCACGAGGTTTTGAAACTCAATCTTTCTAGGCAGTTAGTCTCTAAATCATCCATTACGATATCCGCTAATATGGGTGAGAGCGGAGACCCCATAGGACTGCCAAAAATCTGTTCATAATACTGTCCATTAAAAACAAAACTAGTAGAGTCTAATATGAACTCAATCACATATAAAAATTGGGAAAGATTGAATTTCGTGTTGATTGAAATGTCTATCCAACGCTTTTTTACGCCGCTGATTACTAACTCTTTCGGAATATTCGTAAACAAGGAGGTAACGTCTAATGACACTAGTAAATCGTCATCAGTAATCACCTTATTCCTAATACTTTCGACGAAGGACCAACCATTCTTAACATAAGATCCCGGTTTTTTAATCGAATTAACAAGTATATTATGGATGTAGTTAGAAAGATTATACAACGGACTACATAATGAAGACACTATAATATACTTTATTGTTACTTAGTTACTTTTTAATTAATTTTTTAATTTTCTAATAATTGTCATTATTATAATTGTAGCACTTGATAAGGGCCGAAACCCATGGCCGAAACGTCGTGAATATTAAATAAAGATTATTAAATAGCCAGAGTTGGTTGATTAAATTACTACCATATTGTCTGAAACTTTCTTATGTAAAACGTATATTTTTCGAGATTTTTAAGGGATCCAATCTTTTTGGGACATCCTGTATGTCATTGTTGGCTATATAGTTATAAGTGCTTCAAATCTTTGTCAATGCAATTAAATTAGTTGTAATAAATACTACATGTTAGTAATTTTAAATAAATAAAACATTGTAGTAGAAAACATGTTTTATGCATTTTTTGTATTTTTTATTTTTCTAAATATATTTTTTGTATTTTTTTTTCTTCATTATTTAACTCTTTTTACAAAAAATAAATTTTTTTTACATTTTAAATAGCATGTTAGCAGCTCTAGGTAGAACTCAATTTTTGAATTCATTCGCAAGAAAAAAAACATACGCAAATTCGGCCTTTATAAAAAAGTTGCAAATTGCTTCGCTTTTAGCTAATCAACTTGCAACTTTTTTTGTAAATTCAAGAATCAAGCTATTGGATAATTAGGAGTCCCTGGGACGTGTCCGGGCTTCCTAGGTGGTAGCTACGCCACTGATTTATAACGACCTCAGAAGTTCTGACCTATCATCATGTTTACCATGATGACACGTATACAGACTCAGTCAGTCTTTCGTGATCTTTCGTGGTCTTTCAAACCATATCGTGATAGATATAATAATTGTAATAAAGTGTGTGTAAAAATTTTATATTGTTTCCACATTGCATACTACTAAAATATTAATTTGTTATAGTTAATTAAAAAACATTTATATCAATATACTATCGAAATTAACGCACTGTCCCGAAATATTGGGTAAGTCAAAATAAGTCGAAAATATAAAAACATATATTTGTCCACAAATACAAAAAGAATTTAATCATACAGTTTAACGGAATTTTAAAGAATTTCCAACATATAAGCATGAAGAGAATAATTTTATTTAAAATTATCTTTAAATTTTAATTCAGAGATATAATTTCATATAATATCAATATTATATTTTACGAATTGTAATGTTGTTCTATAATAAAAAACGTACAAAACGCACGTTAATATTCAATTGATAACGCATAACAAATAGTTCATATAGATTTAATAAGATACCATTAAAGCTAAAAGTTTTCAGATATGTAAATTAAATGTAATGATTTAATTGTAATGTTGAAATTACCTTGGACCAAAAATTATAGAGTAAAATGATAGAACGTATTAATTGTCAATGAAATGTAGAAATCCATAATATTTTAGATTTGAAGCAGTCGTTAACACGTATCTATATTTTGAGGTGTTTAATCTGAAATATCTGAAAAAGACCCCTTTATATACAGGATGTCCCAAAAATAGTATTCAACTTGTTAATAGTAGATTTTTGAGATTATTTGGAGTCAATTTTTCTTCGGCGAGAATGCCGAGGGAGACTATCATTATTTGCATGTTCCCAAATTTGCCATCATGCATCTTATTGTTAGTAATTAAATCTTATATTAAAATTCTAAAAAAAGTAAACTCTATTTGAAATTTAGTGATAAATGTGATTTTGTTAATATTTTATTTCTAAAAGGCTTGGTTAGCGAAAAAACATTTATTTTCATTCCCTTATGACCCGAGAATTATTGATATTTCAACATTTTTTTAGGAAAATTTGTCTCCAAATGATCTCAGATATCCGCTTTTAAAATATTTACTGCTAGTTCTGAGACGTCTTGTATACATGTATTTAATATTTATTATCAAGTTTATAACTGATTCAATTAAAAATTGAATTTATGTTGGCTCGCGCCGTTCCACCGTTTTTCTTTTTTTACTGTCTTCTTTATTTTGAATGTACACACACGTATATATGTATGTAGAAACAACGGCAATTGTGTTTATAAAATTAATTTATTTCAGACAACTAACTTTAGATACTATAAATCTTTATATTCTAAATAACATTCTATAAATAAATGTATATAATTTTTTGACAATAAAAATAATTATTTAAAGAAAATATAAAATACGTTGTAAATATTTCTATATTGCTGTCAATTACAATATGTGCAACATTGAAATACATATAATATATATATATATATATATAATTATATTTAAAAAATTGTGCAAATGGAAATTTGCACATTACTTCCTCACCATATAATATTTTGCTAATTAAAAAGGTTGTTCAATTAATAATTTTAATACTTTTTGTATTTATTTCTTGTTTATATACAAAAATCATTTAAAAATACATCAAAGCTAAATTTAATATTTTTATTTCTCTTTTTTCCAGAGTGTTTTCCAGATCTAAAATAAATTTTCTTTTTCTCCGACATGATGATATTTCTAAAACTATTATTAAGTAGTGGATTAATTTTTATCGCTGCAACGGCTTCCATTCGTAAAGAATCTTTAAACTATCAACCATCAAAAAATGTAATACCAAAGCATTACGATATTAAGTTTAAACCATATATTAAAAGAAATATTTTCTATGGGGAATACAATATCAGCATCTACATTCTTGGCAGAACAAAACACATATATTTATATTCAAAACATTTAGGTATTAAAGATATAGTTCTAATTAAAAATTTTAAAAGATATCATGAGAATGATAATGATACAGTTTATAAATCGACATATGATACTGAAGAAAACAAAATTGATATTTTTTTTATGGATGAATTATCACCAGGAAATTACATCTAAAACATAAAATATTATGGTACTGCTGATGAAGTTTTTAAAATTTTTGACGTGAAAGAGAAAACTACGTAAGTAAATAATAAATGTATATTAAAAAGAGTACAATATGCATTTACACATAAGACATTGTAATTAATATACTATTTATGTATGAAATGTCCCAAAAGGTATTATATATCGCGGAATTTAAATCTAAATGGAACAATCTTTATATTTATTACTATAATAATATGTAATAGAGTCATAAAATATAATATGTGTGAACGCATAATACATTTATTCATTTTCTAATTCCCAATATTTTGATGCTTGTCAAAAAAGTTTCATTAATTTATGTCCTTTGAAATGTAGTTGGGTAGGTGGTCTGCATTTCCAGATAATAAGCGACCAACAATCATTTCCATCTTGGCATCGACAGGATTTTTTGTTAGAAGCAACCTTTAACATTACGATAGGATGTCATCAATGCACGGCATTGTCAAATATGCCATTGCGAAGTATGAAATTTGATAAGCACAATATGGTATGGAGACACTACGATACCACACCTGTAATGTGGACTGAATACGCAACAATAATTGTGTCTAATTACCTAAATCCTATTGATATACATACTCACAACATTAAAATGTGGTGCAGATTTGAAGTTCACATGGAATATGCAAAAAATGTAATTGAAAATATTGTATGTAAAAATGTAATAGTAAATTATGTTGGCTAACTCTCTCTCTCTCTCTCTCTCTCTCTCTCTCTCTCTCTCTCTCTCTCTCTCTCTCTCTCTCTCTCTCTCTCACACACACACACACACACACACACACACTCTCATTCTCACTCACTCACTCACTGTTCGTCTTGTGTACTTATTTAGTACATTCATGATTAAACATCTATATGCATTAATGTGAAATTTACTTACAATTAGTTTACTTGAAATATTCAATCTCTAAAGTGTTTATCTTATAAGATAGACAAAAAAATCTGAGTAAATAATAAGAAAAAAAAACAAAAGGATTATTATTGTCATAATTTTTTATCAATTAAGTACTCTCAACTATCCAATAATTAAATAAATACGTACAAATGTGCGCGCGTGTACACACATACACATATTGATATTAAAGAGATTGAAGGAGAGGAAGGAGAAGATAAAAATTTAAATATTCACATATATTTTCAAATATTATATATGAATTTATAGTTTACATATCTAATTAATAATGAATTTCTAATTATATTAAACATATCAAAATAAAGACATACATGTATTTATCAAATGAATAAAATTATTGAATACAGACTTAAAAAATTTATTAAACATAGACTTAAAAAATTAATTAATTAAACATATTCCAAATTTAGAAAAAATAAACTTTATTTATATATGCAACAGCTTTTTAAACTAAATTTTTAAATTCTATTTTATATTAGACAATTATCTCAATCAACATCTACGTCCACATTAGCTGCACTGCAGACTACCTCTACAGCCACATTATCTGCTCCGCGGATATAGCGTTATGCCAATACGATACATTACATGTACTTACTTACTTGCCTTTACTGTACCAACTCTTGTTCTTTCCACGTAATCATGTTTTTACAGTTATCGTTTGCTGTATATCTTCCAGCAAACTTTATTTCGTGTGAAGTGTATTTAATTAATTAAATCTCTGCGAAAGATTGAGAAGATGAAGGGATAATTCAAACTATGAAGACATGGTTACATGGAAAAGACAAGAGTTGATACAATAATAAAGACATACATGTATTTGTATCCTGCTGGCATAAGGTTATAGAAGTTGATTGAGATTGAAAAATAATAATGAAAATAATAAAAAAAATAAAGACACATGTATTTGTATCGTGCTGGCATAAAGTTATAAAAGTTGATTGAGATTGAAAAATAATAATAAAAATAATTAAAAAAAGGAAATATTCAATCATCATTTAAAAGCATATTTGAAATCTGTAGAATAAACAGTTTTTGCAAAAAATGTGGAGCATTTGAGCTCTAGTAAGTCTAAAAATAAATGTAAACATCAATTAATAATAACTGATGTTATATATATATTATATATATAAACCAATTTGTTGCAATATTCACTATAAAAGGTTGTAAGGGTAAGATGGCTAAAAGTGAATAATTTAAAAGATAGTTAACATAATTTTACATAAACTGAAATATTTCATAAAATAAAATATTTGTAATATTTCGAAGTTTATGTAAGATTATGTAAAAATTATACCTTTACAACTTTTTATAGTAAATATTGCGAGGAATCGATTTATATGAGAAAAATTAAGGTAATTCTATTTTGAAAATATAAGTGACCTTTAAATAACCTTGAAAATCGCCGTTTAGGAAAAAGTCTGTGTCAACTTTTTCTTTTTCGAAATCCTGCAACTTTTATCTAAATTTAATAGAAAATGTATAAAAAATGCTCGACATTAGTACACACACACACACACACACACACACACACACATATGGGTAAATTTATATAAATAGGGTGCTTTAGGAGGAATGATCAGGATTCTAGGATATGATTGTACACATCATTTTAAGCAAAGAAGTTTAGATAAACATGTTTAATAATTGTTCTATTCCGGTCATAAAAATATACAAAAATGAATGATATAATCTCTAAAAACTCACCTTTAAAAAAAGGTAAAAAAAGGCGACCAGTTAAGGGCACGCCATTAACAAAAATTATCCATTGCAAACCCATGTAGAATCCTATCCTATTGCAAACCCATGTAGAATCCTATGAAAAATTAATCATTGCAAACCCATGTAGAATCCTAGGCAAAATTAACCATTGCAAACCCATGTAGAATCGTACCCATTGCAAACCTATGTAGAATCCTATGAAAAATTAACCATTGCAAACTCATGTAGAATCCTATGAAAAATTAACCATTGCAAACCCATGTAGAATTGTATTAAAAATTATCCATTGCAAACTTATGTAGAATCCTACATTGCAAACCCATGTACAATAGAATTGTATGAAAAATTATCGATTATAAACCCATGTACAATCGTAACAAAAGTAATGAAATTAAAAAAAAAATTGCGCCAAGTGAAAGTAGAAACTTGTACCAGTGGAAAATTAAAGTTGCAGACATATATAGAGTCGTATAATAAATCAGTAAAAATTTAAATTTGCAAATGTAGAATCGTACCATAAAAAAACTTATCTTTTAAAAAAAAAGATAAACAAGATGCCAAGTCCATGCGCCATGTGAAAAAGAAATAAAAAAATTTTAGTTAAAAAAACTGGGAACGCTGCTAAATAATATTCTAACAATATTAAAATTAAATTGTTACTTTTAAACTCATTACAGTTAAAATATGTTTTGTGTTTAAATTAATTAATGTTACTTTAAGGTGCATTGTAATTTTGAAACTTAGCAGCGCGCCCAGTTTTTTTAACTAAAATTTTTTTATTTCTTTTTCACATGGCGCATGGACTTGGCATCTTGTTTATCTTTTTTTTTAAAAGAAGTTTTTTTATGGTACGATTCTACATTTGCAAATTTAAATTTTTACTGATTTATTATACGACTCTATATATGTTTGCAACTTTAATTTTCCACTGGTACAAGTTTCTACTTTCACTTGGCGCAATTTTTTTTTTATTTCATTACTTTTGTTACGATTGTACATGGGTTTATAATCGATAATTTTTCATACAATTCTATTGTACATGGGTTTGCAATGTAGGATTCTACATAAGTTTGCAATGGATAATTTTTAATACAATTCTACATGGGTTTGCAATGGTTAATTTTTCATAGGATTCTACATGAGTTTGCAATGGTTAATTTTTCATAGGATTCTACATAGGTTTGCAATGGGTACGATTCTACATGGGTTTGCAATAGGATAGGATTCTACATGGGTTTGCAATGGATAATTTTTGTTAATGGCGTGCCCTTAACTGGTCGCCTTTTTTTACCTTTTTTTAAAGGTGAGTTTTTAGAGATTTATTATCAACGCTATCTCGCTCCCACCTTCTCGCAAACGATACAATACTTATGCATTCATACATTGCAAGATTTTCTTAAATCAAACCTTTTTTACAATATTCATACACATTCTTTGTGAATTGTTTTAAAAACATTTAGCAATATATAAAATAATCATATGTTTTTTAGGAAATACTTTTTTCATATATTTACATACACATAATTATATAATAATTTAATTTTCAAAAAAATTTTTAACATTACTTTATATTTTTAAATTTTTATAAAATCTAAAATAAAATAAATTAATCAAAAACAAGTACCCATGACATTTATTTAAATAAATTTGATAAAGAGAAGTCTGCAATATATCATAAGACAATAATTGAAAAGTTTGTAATATTTCCTAATTATATTAATACAAAATTTTAAATTTTATTATTAAATATATTTTAATGTGTATTTCAAATTGAGAAAGTGTTTTGTTTCAACAATTAAGTAATGTTAATAATATTAGTATTTGTTTTTAATGCAAGTATATTCAGAACAGTTATATGAATATATTAATTATTTTTTCTTATAGGCTTATTTAGATTATCGAATAATAAATTTATTTGTTGTTCAAAATCAACATTACTCTTTTAATTTGGATTGTGATTATCATGTGTGGCCTTCTACTTCACAAGTTAACAGTTCATTGAAAATTCCCAATTCTATCAGAGGTATACGTATTATAAAAAAATAGTCCGCGTAAATTTTTACTTATTAATATTTTAAAATATGTTTAAAGTTAGAAGATAAGTAATATTCTTTATCCGGATTTGAATTAAATATTATTCTTGTAAAAGTATACACGCACACACACACAAACACTCACAAACATGTCCAGTAATAACTGTACATGTGTAAGTAGATGGGATTAACCGTATAATCCTTTAATGTTTTGCTATCTTCGTGAGAATTATTGAAAAATTTACTTAAAAAATAGAATGATAATCAGTACTGCATTAAAAGACATTTCACTCTTACGCAATTACTACCTTGTATATAGATATATATAGTTTTTCCTTTCTTTATAAAATTGCTTTGTTTACAAGTAACCATTATAATAAATATGTATTTATAATATAATATAACTAATTTATCATTTTGAAATAAATCGTAGCACCTTTTTTAATGCGCATGATGGAACACGCCTTCACCAAAGAAATATTTTGGAAAAGCATTCGCTCATATATAAATAACACGTAAGTAATTCAATATAAGATATAATTTTGGCAAAATTGATTTCGACGTAACTAGCAATTTTATTCAATACTTTCACGACGTTTCGACCATTTGGTTGTGGTCCTTATCAAGTGAAAATTCTATAACACAATATTACACAATAGTTTTTAACAATGTTGAAACATACAAGAACATATTTAAATGTTGAGTTATGACCACAAACAGAAACATACCCATCAATTAAAATGAGATTAACGCAACATAAAACCGATCTTATTTAAAATTAATAGTTAAAAGAGGAACACGTCCCATTGCTATGATGTTTCGTCAACGACTAAATTTGAAATTGTTCGTTTGAAAGTAAAATTGCATGGTCTACTAAATTATAAATCGTATTAATTTTATACTTATACGAGTCATCCTATTAAGTATAAAATTAATACGATTTATAATTTAGTAGACTATGCAATTTTACTTTCAAACGAACAATTTCATAATACAAATATTGAGATTGTAAAGAACATTTTAATTAATAATTGATTTCCGGATCGTATTATTAATAAATATGTAAATAAAAAAATTAACGTACCAAATAATAATAGGAATGTTAACCGTCACAATGCGGATAATAACGATAATTTGAATAATGATTTGGATAATAACGACAATGCAAATTCGACTCGAGATAAGAATTATGTGATTTCACTTCCATAGTTAAAGACGTTAGCGACAGTATTAAAAGGTCACTTAAAAATGCTAACTTAAATGTCGTTTATAGTTTGCCAAAAAATATAGATAGGCTGATAAAACGAGGTAAAGATTTAATAACTAATGATATAAAAACGAATGTAGTATACAAGATTAATTGTGAAAATTGTAATGCCTCATACATTGGACAAACAAAAAGACATTTATGCACTAAAGTGAAGGAACATGCGAGCAATATTAAATTACATGAGTCTAATCATTCGGTTTTGAGTAAACACAGATGTGATTTTGGACATGACTTTAATTGGGAATCACCGACCATTTTACATAATGAGAACCATGTAGGAAAGAGAAAGATTGCTGAAATGTTCTTCATAAAGTAGCATGATAATACTGTTACAGAAAGACACTGAGACTTTGACAAATATTTACGACAAAATAATAAAGATTATTAAGTAGTGCGTTTCAAATTTAGTTGTTGACGAAATATTATAGCGATGGGAAGTGTTCCTTTTTTAACTATTAATTTTACATAAGATCGGTTTTATGTTGCGTTAATCTCATTTTAATTGATGGGTATGTTTGTGTTTGTGGTCATAACTTAACATTTAAATATGTTCTTGTATGTTTCAACATTGTTAAAAACTATTATGTAATATTGTGTTATAGAATTCTCACTTGATAAGGACCACAACCAAATGGTCGAAACGTCGTGAAAGTATTGAATAAAATTGCTAGTTACGTCGAAATCAATTTTGCCAAGTTTATTTTCACCACTAGCGTTCAATATTAATTTTGATTGATAAAATATAATATCAAACAAATAAAATTGTGTAACTTAAATAATGTTTAATAATAGAAGTAGCGCGATTTTATAAAATGTCCGTTATTTTTTGGCTTGTACTGACATTATTTCCTAATGTTTTTTTAGTGTAACAATTCTGCTATTTTCCTAGATCTTCTACTAGATATATTTTTAATTTCACTCTTTTTTATTACTACTTTTATATATTTATTTTACTTCTCTCATAGATCTATTTCCTTTATATTAATTTTCTTATCCTTTGTTTTGTCTTTATCTTCTTTATTGGTTTCGTTATTTCTTTTTTTAATCATTTTTTAATTCTAATAATTCTTTGAATACTTTGCTCAAATGTAATCTGTATTAATGCTTACTAATACTTAAAAAATTGAATAAAATTATTAAATTTAATTTAAAATAATGTTATATTATTTATTGTCAATATATATTATCATTAATTTATTAATAATATAAATGTAAGATATATAAATATGGTAGATATACAATATATGCATAGAATTGCAATTTTATATTTTGCTCTTAGAGTTTATTAAAATTTTTTTATAATATTAACATTATATACATACAATTTTAACATATTTGTAATGTTTTCTTATATATTTTACATACTTTGTGAATTTAGCCAATTACATCGTACAAGTTTTGAGGATTGTTTGAAAGAAATAATTGCTGCTACAGATAATTCAGATATTGCTTTAACAACAATGAATTATTGGGCTGTGGAAAAACATTGTCCTCTCATAAAAATAATACGAAGTTATGAGCATTCTTTTAGCCAAACAAATATATCAATACAAAATATCGATACATTAGAAATTCCTTGCTTACCGATAACTTTTACTACTCAGACGGATTCCAATTTTAGCAATTTCTTACATATTTCATTATGCAAAGGACATTTAATTTTATCAACATTTAAAGAGGATGGTTGGATGATTTTCAATATACAACAAATTGGTAAATATCGACTAATTGATTATGACGTATAACTCGAGTATATTTTATACATACATAATTATTATTATTTCATATTTTTATCTATTTTATTCATTGTCGCATAAAAATCTGAGATGTTCATTGTAGAACTATAATAGTTTTAAAATATTTTGTGTAATTTTCTGCATTATTATATATGTATAATTAAGATATACATCTGCGTTTTCTATTATAATATCAATCAATATTAAAGTTATAGTTTTACAAATATTTTAATCTATAAAAATAAAAATGATTAAAAGTTAATTATATTTATAAAATAAGTATAATAATATATACAAGTAAAACATAGAATATTCGTAAAGTTACATGCAGAAATTTTACTAATTAATATAAAATAATTATTACATAATTTATGTAGAGCTAGAGTCAATTTTATTTTATTCTATATAACACTATCTTGCACAGCTTTATTTATTATTTTAATTAATTTTCTATATGTATTTGCATTTTATTTATATGTATTAAATTTTTCTGATTTTTTAAATTTATAATTTATATAAACAAAAGTAAAAAACTAAAATGTTTGAAAATAAATATATTATAATAATAAAATTATTTAAAATAATGAATATTTATAAGATTTATATACTATTCGACAGGATATTATCGCGTGAACTATGATGATGAGAATTGGCGAAGAATTTCAAGTTATTTGAAATCAGATAATTACACGAAAATTCATGTTCTTAATCGTGCTCAAATTGTCGATGATGCATTTCATTTAACGATAGCAGGAGAACTCAAATTCATTATATTCATAGATGTAATATCGTATTTGCATCGAGAAGAAGATTATATAGCATGGTATCCTATGTTTAAAGCTCTGGAATACATATTTAGCACTTTTTCTGTAGCCATGATGCAAGTTAAAATGTGGACTTTTAAGGTAAATTTTAATAAATATTAATAGAAGTATTATATTTCAGATATTTGCATATACATTTATTAATTACAAAAAATTTTAATATTTAAAAAAATACCGCAACGATAAAATTTTACATAATATTATACGTCGCAAACAAATGTGCTTTAATTATATCTTTGAAATATTATAAATATTTCGCATAAATTAAAGCATATTTTTTCATATATGTATGTATATTTGAACGTATGTACGTGCATAAATAAACGCTCGCGTCTATAAGTAAATTTGTATGTATGTTTGTCTTAAAGAAAGAGAATATTTTAAGAATATATTGGTAAATAATAGAAAAATATAATAATTTTTATAAATAATTTATTAAAGTTCGATCTGACTGGTCAATACAAATCGTATTACACACAACGTTTCGACCTTTGGATACGAGCCCTTATCAAGTATATTACTCAATATCATGTCTTTCACTTTAACATCTTGAAAGCACCACTTAATAAAGGCTCGTACCTAAGTGCCAAAACGTTATGCGTAATACGATTTGTATTGACCAGTTTGATCAAACATTAATAAATCATTTTTAATTTTATTAGCGCCTTTATTTTAATCTTTTGAGATTTTAATAATTTTTAAATACATTTATAATATGAATAAAGAAATATATATTTAACGATTTTTAGAATTACATACACCATGCATTAAACGAGGTACTTAAAAGAATCAAATATGAAGAAATTGATGATAGTGACGACCTTAGAAAATGTTTACGACAAGAAGCTGCAAGATGAGCATGTTTTTTCGGCGACTTCGAATGTAAGACAGAAGCCAACAATAAATTAGTACAACATCTACAAAATTCTATAAAGCACAAGTAAATATTGTTATATATCTTTAGTCTTTCTTAATCATTCTTGTAGGTATCGCCTATAATATTTAAATAATTTGATCAAGAGGTCCATATGCTAAATTTTAATAAGAAAATTAATTTTTTTTATATTTTAGACTTTTGCCATGGTGGAAGGAATGGACATATTGTAACGGTTTCATGATAATCAACGAAAAAATCACTTGGCAATCAGTGTATGATGTAGGATTGAATAAATCTGACACTAAATTTTTAGAATACTTGGCTTGCTCTGAAGATACTGATGTCATCAATAATTATTTAAACAATCTAATATACTATTACCAGTACAATTATAGGAAGGACTATCAATATCTTTTTAACAGTTTGTTTTATATTAATATTATTACGAAGCATGCGAAGAATCAAATTACACTGCAGTACATATTAAACAATTTTCAAAAAATAAAACCAAGGTAATGTGGCATATTTTTATAAATATTGTGTACAAAAGTTTATTATGTGTATTATTATACATCTGTTTTATCGCTTTTAGTAGTGATATGAAACCTGCAGTATTTATTATTATTATTAACAACGTATATTTTGTAGATCAAACTGAGGTAAAAATTTTACATGTTTATATATGTATACAAAACGTGATAATAATACGTTATTAATAATTATTATATAATGTTTATAATAATTTTCATAATGTTATAACAACGTTATTTATTAATAATGTTCAAAAAATAATACATTTTAGCTAATAAAGGAATACGTCGAAACATGGTACACGACATTTGCAGGCACGTTTCATAAAATAAATAACACAGAAGATTTACTGAAAAAACATCAATTAAAGGTGGTAAATTTAATAAATATTATTATGGAAAGCGAAAAAAAAAGAAATATTGTTCTATTTTATCAATTTCTGAATATTAATTTTATATTTGTTTTGTTTATTATATAAACGGTATATTGATTTTATCTTTGTTTAAATATATTAGGATTCCATAATAGAGAATTTGGACAAAATTAAGAGCAAAGTATTAATTCGCAAGAAACAAATCAAAAGAGAGAAACAGTATTTTGAAAATTTTTTCTTCTAATTGGTGGATGTAAAAAAATTGCAGCTTTGCATACGGACATACCATTATATGAACAATTTTTTATATTGTATGCATTATTTTTTTACTGCTTTAATTATTGTTTATTTAAATGTATTACTATTAAATGCTTCTGTATTTACAAACTTTATGACTGCATGCATCAATAATACTATACAGCTATATAATATTATAATAAATTTTACTGTTGAATATAATATAAAAATATAAAAATAATAATATAAAAATGTGTAAATATAAATATATAAATATGATTGTAAAATGATGAATGCACCTAAATGTACTATCTATTTATTTTGTATTATATATTGATTTGTTTTTAATTTTTTTCCGTTAATAAATAAAATTATATGTTTACGCGCGCACGCACACACAAGCATGCACGCACGTAGGCACGAACGCGCGCACGTACGCGCAACATAGACACACATATATTGAATTATTATTTACTTATTATAAACATTTATAGCCAACATATTTATATTTATACGTACTATCAAATTCTTTATTATTTAAATTGTACATGTATATATGCGTATGCATGTGTGTGTGTGTGTGTGTGTGTGTGTGTGTGTATATTATAGTAATACTATATATTATATATTACGTGTATTATATATATATATACAACTCATATTATATATTAAATATATTATAATATTATAAATTAATATATTATAATATTAATGTACGTATATATATAGAAAACATAATGTTTGTATAACAATAAGAATTAATAATATGTTAACGTTATATAAAAATTAACTTTAATTATATGTGCCATACATATTCAAAAAATAAAAATTTTTTACATTTAATATGTTATTATATAAGATTGATTTTTATTTATCAGTTTACAATAAATCACATGACACAATTTCTCTCTTTCCCTCTCTCCTTTTCTCTCTCTCCACTCCCCCCCCCCTCTCTCTCTTCTCTCTCCCCTTTCTTCCTCCCGCCCTCTCTCCCTCTCCCCCCTCTCTGACTCCCTCTGTCTCGTTCCCCTTTCCCTTTTTCCCATTCTTTCTTATGTAAATCCACATTTTAATTTCACAAAGTTATCTATATAAAACATTAACAAAAAAGTGATCCGATTGCCAGTTGAAATTTTGAAATAAATATAAAAAAGAATTGATTGACCGACACTGGCTAAGGTAAAAAATCTTTTATTAAAAAAGACACAACGTTTCGACCCCGAATTGGGTCCTCTTCAGGCTACAAAAATTAAATTATACATCTTAGTTAAAAAAACATAAAATTATCAATAAACAACAAGAGTTAAATGATAAAGGAGAAGAATTTGAAGTAAATGTCGATCCTAATTCTTTTTCAGATTCTAATCCGAATCTTTTTAAAAATAATAATAATTGGTTTATTAATTTATCTGATACTAAGATACCAGACAATATAATTAGTATGCTTCAAGTAGGTGAAAACTTTAGTCTCCCGAATAATAGTAGGGTACAATTAACCATATATTTCATAAAATAATTTGAAAATAATCTAAAAAAACTGCCTCCTGATAAAAGAGTTTTTGTTAGAAAAAATCTAAGATTGTGGTGAATGCAATTAATCAATACTGATATCCAGATAACGGTTTTAATAAAATCTTATTAGAGTTGAGTGTAAACACTAAAAAATTTTGGATGAAAAACCTGAATTTATTATCACAAAGGCTGACAAGGGAAATATTACGGTGGCGTTAGATAAAGACAAATATTTAGAGGAGGTTGAAAACATTTTTAAAGATAGAGATACTTACATTTTGGTAAAAAACGACCCTACAAATAGTATAATTTCCAATCTTCATGATCTTTTAGTGAGATGGAAAAAGAAAGGTTTAATATCAATTAATACTTACAGGTATTTATCGTGTAGTGATGGTAATCTTCCTAGAGCTTATGGATTACCAAAAGTGCATGAAATTAATTGTCCCTATAGAGTTATCGTCTCGTCTATTGATACATCACTTTATAATTTAGCAGTTTTTTTACACAAGATATTAATAAAAAGTATCCAAAAACTGGTAGTTATACAGAAAACAGCTTTAAATTAGTGCAAAAATTTTCTACATTACAGTTAGAAAATAATTCGAGTTTGATTTCATTAGATGTTGTGTCACTCTTTACTAATATACCGGTAGACTTAGTATTGGAAGATTTATCGGAGAGATGGCAATTCATTACTGATAATTGCAGTCTTAGTAAATCGGAATTTTTAAATGGCATTAGTCTAATATTAAACTCTACATTTTTACTTTTAACGATGCTATATACAAACAAACTTATGGAACTCCGATGGGTTCCCCTCTTTCTCCTATAGTTGCTGATATAGTGTTACAAGATTTGGAATCCAAAGCTCTACATTCACTTAACTATAAACCGGTTTTTTTCCACAGATGTAGATGACCTTATATTCTTTATATTGAGAGCCGATAAAAATATTTATTTCTAAATATTTAATGTTAAATAATTTGTGATAATATAATAATAACGTTGTCTATTAATAATGGCAAAAATAATACATTTTAGTATATGAACGTATACGTTATACATATTTGATGACCACTGAAAGCTTATATGTTGGAATGAAAGAAAAGGTAAATTTAACAAATATTATTATGGAAAGCGAAAGAAAAGAAATATCGCAGCATCCTCTCTGTCATAAAAAAGGCACCATTATCAGCCTCATAGATAGAGTTTTTTGGCTATCTCATCCGAAATTCCATAAAGTTAACTTTGAGTCTATGATTGGAGTTCTTTTGTCTAATAATTATCCTCTCAATTTGATATTTCATACATTACAAGCGCGGTTAAAAAAGTTGTTCTTCCGCTATAATAATAAGTTGCATAACAATAGAGCAAATGTATGCAATGACAAGATTCTAACGCAGAAAAAAGTTTCGTACTTTAATATTCCGTATATTAATAATGTATCGAAGAGAATCGAGGACATTACACGTGATTTGGATGTCATTCCATCATATACAGCAATTAACAGTCTCCGTAAATTCATTAAAGTACACAAGGATAAGTTACCAAGAGAACTCCATAATAATGTAGTTTATAAAATTGATTGTATGGATTGTGATGCGTCGTACGTAGGGCAGACGGGTAGATTGTTGAAAACTAGGATGAAAGAACATCGCAACAACATAAAAAGAAACGCGTCACAATTATCAGTCATATCGGAACATAGATTATTGAACCATGAATTTAATTGGGAGGATGTAAAAGTCTTAGACGAGGAGCCTTTTTTAGGTAAACGTTTGATATCCGAAATGATCCACATAAAACGTCAGAGGAATAGTTTAAATTTACATAGCGACACTGATAAATTAAACGAGAATCTTGATCTGTTAACAGAAAAATTTACCAAAATCTAGCTTTGTGATTTTACATAGCCGGGTTTTTTTGTTAGACTTTTGACATGAGTGCCGATTAGTTTAGTTGTTTTTATTTTTATTTTTATTTTCATATTTTATTTTTATATTTGTTTTTTGCGTATATATGTATCGACTGTGTCGAGGTAGAATACCGCACAGTCGTTAGAGTGATGTGTCACGTGTAGCATCGTCTTCTCTCTGTTTTTGCTGTCGGGGTGAGTGTTCTTCCCGGTTCTTAATTTTTAATTCTTGTGAATTGTTCTGCGTTTAATTTATACCATGTTGATTAGTGTTGGTAAGGGAGTCACTGCTCCGCTTCCTTCCTGACGATGGTCACCGTTAGGGAGACACTCCGACGGCCGGACGGTTTGAATAGGGAGGAGAATGATATTTAATTTATTTGCGGATTGTATGTATACGAGTTTTATAATTTTCTGACTGTACCGATTATCTTCTATTTTTGTTTCTTTGTATTTTGCAGCTACTGAAGAAGACCCGAAGTGGGTCGAAACGTTTAGAATTTAATAAATGAGTTTGACTTGAGATCTCATTTTAATTTATTAATTTTGTGCATGTCATCCGCATAGGCTCCGATTGCCGTCGAGATTTTATTTTTATTGTAACACAATAATTCGAGCCGAGATTAATAGTTTTTTTATATTAAAAGAAATATTGTTCTATCTCTCTCTATTAATTTTGAATATTAATTTTGTATTTTTTTGGTTATTATATACAGTATATTGATTTTATTGTGCAAATTTTTGTTTATATATATTATAGGATTCCATAATAACAGATATGTCAATATTGTAAACAAAACATCAATTCGCAGGAATCAAATCAGAAGACAAAAATTACAGCTTTGCATACGTGAACATACTTCATGGAATAATTTTTCATATTGTATATACTATTTATTTTACTGCTTTAATTATTGTTTATTTAGATGTTTTACTATTCAATGCCCTCCGTATTTACAAAACTTTATGACTGCATGCATCAGTTTTCTTTTGCAATCTTGTTTAAAGTAGTTGAAATATATATATTAATTACTTGTGTAGTCACAAGAAACCTTTACAGAAATTTATCACTATAGTACGCCAATTAATCACTTATTTCGAGTACTTAAAATACTGATATACAGTAATTAAGTACTCAAAATAAATGATTAAGTACTCGAAATAAGTGATAAATTGGCGTTACTAGTGATAAATTTCTATAAGGGAAAGGAACCATATAATATTATAATAAATTTTACTATTCGATATAGTATAACACACACATATTGAATTATTGTTTAATTTTCTATTATTTAATTATTATAAACATTTATAGTTATATATATATATATATAAACTATTAAATTCTTTATTATTTAAATTATATATGTATGTATGTGTATGTATATAAAATAGTAATATTATATATATATACGTGTATTATATTATATTACAGTTCATATCATATATTAAATATATAATTAATACATTATAATATTAATAAATGTATGTGTACGTAAAATATGTTTGTACAACAATAAGAATTAATAATATGTTAACGTTATATAAAAACTAATTTTAATATATGTGCTATATACGTTCAATATTAATAAAGGGAGTTTCCTTAACGCCGGACGGCACCTATAATACCGGATATATATCATGTCTATGTAAATAAAAATGCGATCGAAAGGTTATATCGGTGATAAGACAGTGAAGAGGATAGTGATCCCTATCACCGATACTCGTATAACCATTCGATTGCATTTTTACTTACATAGACATGATATATGTCCGGGTATTAGGTGCCGTTCGGCGTTAAGGAAACTCCCTCTATGTTATTATATAAATTTGTGATTGATTTTCATTTTTTAATCTACAATAAATTAAATCACATAAACAATCTCCCTCCCTCTCTCTCTCTCTCCCCTCCATCTCTTGCGTAATCCACATTTTAATTTCAATAAAGTTATTTAAATAAAATATATTAATCTTAATATTATAATATTTATAAAATTATATTACATAACTTTAAAATTGTACAACATAATTCGTTTACGACAAGAAGCTGCAAGATGGGCATGTTTTCACGATGACATCACTTATAAGAAAGAAGCAAGAATAAATTAAAACAACATATCGAAGGTACTGAAACACATAGGTAAATATTGTTATATATTTTTAGCCTTCCTTAATCAAATTTTCTTATAGGTATTGCCTATAATGTTCAAATAATTTGATCAAGAGACCCATATGCCTAATTTTTAATAAGAAAATTTAATTTTTTACTATTTTAAATTTTTGCCATAGTGGAAAGAATGGACATATTGTAAAAGTTTGTGATAGCCAAAGAAGAGACTTGGCGATTAGTGTACGTTATAGAATGAAAATCTGACACTAAATTGTTAGAATGCTTGGTTTGCCCTAAAGATATTAATATCATTAAAAGTATTTACCAATTAAACAAAACATTTTTACAGAAAAAAATATTCAAACTTCTTTCAACAGTGTTTATTTTTTTTTTTTTTTTTTTTTTTTTTTTTTTTTTCTATTATTACAAAACATGCGAGAATTGCAATTATGCACGGAGTAAGATGAGATACATTTGTCACGAAATAAACCAAGTAATGTGGCATATTTTATACTAAGAGTGTATAAAAAGTTTATTATGATGTATTATATATACATAATCTGTTGTATCGTTTATAAATAGGTTACTATACTGCGACAGGTAATTATTATTATTAAAACGTAGATGTTGTGAGATCAAACTGATCGGTAAAAATGGTACTGATTATATCGTGTACAAAATGTGATAATGACATGCCAATGTATTAAACATTATTATAAAATGTTTAAAATACTTTCATTTAATTTATAACACACGTATTCATCATTCATGTTCAAAGAATAAAATTTTAGGAAATAACGCAATTCGTGAAAGATGGAAGACCGCAAAAAGTAATATTAGTGGGCCCTATGGCCCGTAACAATCCCCCACCACCGACCAGTCTGGCGCTCGGTGTTTATCTTCTCTTTCCCCACCCCCCGGCCGTCTGTTTTGCGCAGTGGGGGTGTCTGGGGGGAGGGTGTTGGGGGGAAAAGAACCAACCATGGCGCCGCCTGGCCGCCCCGGGGGATAGGAGCCACCACTATTTTTTTATTTTCTGATCTAAGGATTTGACCCTGGGGCCTTCTTGGGGTTCCGGAGCAGGGGCCTAGTTATGTTGAGCTCCAAACGCGATCTTAGTCTACGGCTTAGCTTGCTGGTATTTCAGCTCCAGTGCGGTTCGGGGCCGGTATGGGGGTACGGGTATCCGTCTGGTAAGGCTAGTCGTCGCCTCCCATGGTCGGGATATGGGGCGGGGGGTGGGTTAAATCCGTTGGGTTTACGGCTCTGTGCCGGGCTTCGCTCGTTCGCTCCATGTCGCTCTCAGCGGGGTGGGGGCCACCTTGCCCAAGCCCCGCGTCATGCGGTCGCCGCGGATCGGGTGGAGGTATAATGACCTGCGGAGGGTGGTTGTAATTCGGTATTAAAATTCGGCAAAATGGAAGACGACTTCAACAAAGAAGGTTTCAAAGGAGTGGTACATTCACCACCAACAACCTTGAGATCGGGGAAAGTCAGAAACCCACTAAGTAAGACCGATGATCCGCAACAAGGAACTTCAACCGCGAAAAATCCCGAAGACGGAGCCGAAGATAGAATCCAGATCCTAGAGGAACAGGTCAAAGCCATGTCAAATGCGCTTAAAAACGTAGAGCTATCGGCAAGTCGATACGCCTCGCAAGACTCGTTAGAGTATATAGAGAGGAACACAAACGCGATCGATCCGAGAGTAAATACAACGCAAAACATTGGTATACGCCTACCAAAGGGAGGATGGTTAAAGAGCCCATTCGAGGAGCTAAAATTCAATGGAAAAACAGAAGATATGAACCCCATGCGGTTCTTAAAGAAATTCAATTTGATCGCGAACTACGAAGAGATCGACGACCGGGATCTAATACACTTTTTTGGAAGATGTATGAAGGACCAAGCGGCCGTATGGTATGAGGTCCAAGATTTCGCACATATAAACGAGGCCCGGGAGGCGTTTATTCAACGTTTCTGGGGAGATACCCAGCAAGCCAAATTTCGCGAAAAACTCTATATGGGGCAGTACAAACCTGGAAAATCGTCAACAATGGCGGATTACGCCCTGGATTTAGCCAGACAAGCAAAATTGCTTGAACCCCCAATGGGAGATGCGGAAATAATACGCTGCGTTAAGAGGCACTTCGATAAAGAAGTCGCGCGTGAAATCAAGTGGTCAACCACTAAAAATATTTCCGAACTAACGTCGATCCTTGAGGAGATACACGACGAGAAACAGGCGGCTGCGGAGACTAAGTCAGCGAGAGACAAGTCATCAGAGAAAGCCTCGACCAAAAGTGCAACAAAGAAGAGACAAGACCCGGCGACACAATACCAGAAAACCAAATGGAACTCGAAAAAGAGTCCATACGTCCGAAATAAGGAGCAAAAAGCGCTTCCATGGTACGGACAGGAAGCAAAAAAATTAAAGCCGAAGGTGGAGTTTCCAGAATCTGAGTCCGATGAAGAGGACCGGCAGAATAAAGCAACGAAATCGAAGAATGCCTCAAGAGGAAGAAAAACATCCAACGAGACGAAAGCGCCGAAGAAGAAGGGAATTTCTACCATTAAGCAAAGACAGCTTTCATCGACGGATTCGGAAGAGACTACGGACGAAAGTAGCCCAAATGACAATCCGGAAGAGTCCTTCGAAGAGAAAAAAATCTCGATTATGAGGACCCAAAAGATCATCAAAGATCTAAGCGATGACGAGGTTCATAATAAGAACAAGTCACAATCGAAACCAATTATCGACATTAAAATTGGAAAAACTAAGATACGCGCACTAGTCGATACAGGTGCGGAGATATCTGTCATGTCCAAAAACACGTTGGACAGCCTGATAAAAGCCGGAGAGAATTTCGATCGAATTCCGGTGAGAAAATGCAAATTGAAAGGTGCTTTTGGCGAGCAGGAGCTCACAATAGCATGCAAGATCCAATTATCGATAAATATCGAAAAGAATCGACTATTGCAGGAATTTTATGTAGTCGATAGATTATCGTACCCAATGGTATTGGGAAACGATATGTTGACCAAGTTTAGCGCGAGAATTAAATATTGCGAAAACAGGTTCAACGTCAAATTCAGAAACAACGAAGAAGTCAAGTCAATTCTATCGATCGCCATGTCTGAAGTAGAAGGGGGCGTCGAATTAAAAAGAATACTAAAGAAACATCCAAAAGTATTCGAAGACAAAATCGGCAAGGTAACCCACTACGAACATAAAATAGAAATGAGCGACGATAAACCGTACAAAAAGAAACCATATCCCGTTCCTGAGGTACACAGAGACGCGGTACGCAAAATGATAAAGGAATGGATTCAACAAGGAATCATCAAAAAAGCCGCGACTCAATATATCAACCCATTGGTCACGGTTAAAAAGAAATCCGGAGACTTGCGGATATGCTTGGACGCGAGAGAGATAAACAAGAAAATGGTGGCGGACCACGCACAACCTCCAACTATTGACGAGGTGTTCAGCCGCATAGGAAATAAAAAATATTTCTCCACGCTAGACGTCACCCAGGCATTTTGGCAAATTCCCCTAGATAAAACTAGCAGAAAATACACTGGTTTTATGTTCGATGGCCAATCATATGTTTTTAAGAGATTACCATTTGGATTGAAAACAGCCGGTGCGTCTTTTACAAGAGCCATGAATAAGGCATTAAAGAATGATAATCTAGAATTCGTTATCGTATATCTCGACGACATCTTGATCGCATCGAACAGTCTCCAAGAACATCTGAAACATATAGATCTCGTGATTGGACGATTGGAAGACGTTGGTTTCAAACTCAATAAAGAGAAATGCGAATTCCTAAAAAAGGAAATAAAATTCCTCGGACACACGTTCGACAACGTAACAGCGAACATCAACGAAGAAACGAAATGTTCAATAGCCTCATTCCAGAGACCCAAAACCAAGAAAAACATCCAAGCTTTTTTGGGGTTAGTCAACTGGGATCGAAGATTTGTCAAAAATTTGGCAAGACTAACGAAACCCCTGAAAAATTTGCTAAAAAAGAATGTAAAATTCGTATGGACAGAAATCGAGCAAGAAGCTTTCGAAAACATCAAGAGAGCATTCACCAACGCTCCGACGTTATATTTAACCAACCCGAAAATGAATTATGGAATCGATGTGGACGCATCCAAAACCGGATTAGGAGCACGTCTATACCAGTACGAAAAGGACAACGACCATCAAAAATATACCATAGCTTACGCAAGTCGTAGCCTAAAAAACGCGGAAAAAAATTATACGATCACAGAAATCGAATGTCTCGCGCTGGTATTTGCCCTTAAAAAATGGCACGTAATATTGATGGGCAGAAACGTGAGAGTCAACACGGACCATCGCGCCATCAAGTTTGTAAGTTCGTGCGCGAACAACAGCGAACGCATAGCCCGATGGATGTCGTTTCTACAAGAGTTCGATCTGGAGATAAACCATATTCCAGGTACGGAAAACAAGATCGCAGACACGTTGTCGAGACAATACCAAGACGACAACAATCAAACATCAATACAAAACGAGTACAGAGTATGCTCGATCCTCGATTTGGAAAAAAAAGACAACCCAGAAAATTGGATAAAGACCATCCAGGAAGCTCAACGAAACGACCAGGACATCCGAGAAAAAATAACGCAACAAGATCCAAACGTTAAAATCCGCGATGGACTAGTGCGGATAAATCACGGAATCGATGAGCGAGTCTTAATCCCGAATAAAATCGCATGGGAATTGATAAACTCTGTACATAAATTTTTGGTACATTTTGGAACCGACAAAATGATCGGATTCACAAAAAGATTCTTCCACTTAGAGAACCTGGATAGATTAACAAGAGACGTAGTCGCGTCATGTAATACGTGTATAGCATCGAAGTATTACACTAGACCGACACAAGGTCCACAATTTTACGACCTACCGGAAAAAGAAAACGACACCGTATCGTTAGACTTGTTCGGTCCTTTACCTAGAACCAAAGAAAGAAAAAGATACATCATCGTAATTATGGACCAATTCTCGAAATTAATCCGTTGTTTTCCGATATGCAACCAAAAAATTGAAACAATAATGCAAACGATCGAAGAAGAATACCTAACAAACATGACAAAACCAAATACATTTGTAACCGACAATGGAGGACAAATTTGTCCAAAAAATGGTCCGACTTTGCCAACGAAAAAGGATGGGAAATCCGCAAAACGTCACCATATAACCCACAATCCAATCCAGTGGAAAGAGTCATGAAAAAAATTGGAAGAGTAATTAGGTCATATTTTCATGACAGACATACACAATGGGAAAAGATAATAAAACGTTTCAAAATCACTGCGAACGAAACCCATCATTTTTCAACGGGAGAAATACCAAATAAACTGCATCCCGAGTTACAAATTGAGCTTAAAATAAATAATCGACTAATTCCAGAGGAAACGGAAAATCAAGACCATCAGGAGCTGAGAACCAAGGTAGCCAACCATTTGGAAAAGCGAGCCAACCAGCGACGAGTTCAAGCGGAAAAACACCAATCAGCCAAACAATATGAACTCAGAGACCGTGTATGGGTCAAAATTCACCGCAGATCGGACGCAAACCGCAAAACTACCAAAAAACTGCATTTAATTTATGATGGACCATTCATTATTTGCGATATAATAAGAAAAAACGCGTATCTGATAGAACATCTCGACGGAACAATAGTCGGAACATATAATTCCCGTCAAATCAGACCGCATCGCGAACCAAAATTGAGAAATCAAGAGGAACAGCGGATCATAACATCCGACGCCGAAGAAGAAACAATACGTCCACAAGCTAGCGATCAAGAAATAATTTCCGACACTAAAGAAGAAATCGAGCCTCCACGAACAAATAATCAGGAGGATGGACCAATAATAAATTCCGATTCGGAGGAAGATTCAGAGATAAATATGATTTCGTTGATTCCAATCGAACAGACTAAAAATAGATCGAGTTTAGAAGGGAGACGAAAAAGTAAATAACCAAATTAAACCACAAACAAAAATTTGGGATTCCGAAATAGCAACCGAGAATCCAAGAAATGTCATACTCACGAGAAGGGATCAAAAGAACTTTTTCTAAACCATAATTGGATTAAACATCAAAACGTAGCATTCCACACCAATTGGACACCTACAACCTCAAAATCCCAATTCCCCCCCTCACGGAAATATCAACGGAATTACCACTAATCCGCAATTTCCATGGATAAACGAACGAACAAAATAGAAAATTACAAAATTCAATTCAACATCATCCGAAAACTTATACAGAATAGATATATACCACTACAATCATCAACTGTAATACAATGCGTTAAAACCACAATCCGAAAAAAGAATTAGAAATACTTACGAAAAAAACCTCGAAACAAACCAAAGTAGACCCGATATATCAGGGAACCGAAAGAAAAGGACAAATCAAAGAACCTGAAAAGGAAAAGCAAATTAGTAGTCAACCGAGTAAAAAGAAGAGTAGCTTACCTTACGGAAAACCAGGTCCAGCCAGGAAACCTAAAAAAGAAAAAAAATTAATAAAAAAGCTACAAAAGAAGACAGTAACTTACTTACCAAAAATCCAAAGTTACCCAACGAATCTGCAACAAAGGAAAAAATTATTCAGCTACCGGAAAAAAGAGAATACTTACCATCCGAAGAGTCAAGTCAATCCGCAAGACAAGCCGATTATGAAAATGGAGAAGAAGTAATAAAAACTCCAAAAGACCATCTAAACTCAAGATTCAATGGTAAAAATCAAAAAATTAACTTACCAGTCGACAGTCCTAAATCATCCATAGAACAACAGGAATCTGAAAAAGAAAGGCAAAATATCGATAAGTGGTACGAACTTAAACGTTCGACAGAATTTCTTACGTTACTCAACTTACAACCCGTTAAAGTTAATTATAAACTAACGAAATAACAAAAATCGATATTTCACCCGAATCAATCAAAAAGTGGGAAAACGCGCGAAAGGAGTCCGCAACGAGGGATCCCCCACCGAGCGTATCCCCACCAAGCGATCTCGCGACACGCGACGTAAGCGCGACAAGTCCGAACGCGTCAGTACTTAATCGGAGGCATACGACGAACACATGCCATTTTCCGATACCGAGATGGAAGAGCGATTAAAAGAACTCGAAGTTCGCGAACGCGAAGCTAACGAACGAGTTAAACGCGCGTTACAAGAAAGAAAGATCGCGAAAAAAGAAAAGCGAATCCGACAATTGGAACAATTGGAGATCAAAATTCGCCAACAAACATCGGATACCGAGAGCGAGGAAGATAGCATCATCCGCCAAATTAACGACAAAATCGAAGAAGAGGCAACAAAGGGATTTTCCAACACCGAGAAATTCCAACTATTGGATTATTCCGACGACACCAAGGTAACTATATCGGTTGTAACAACAATCAAATGCAACAAAGGCATCGATGCATTGGATCAAAAACCACTCGTCATCACTCAAGAGATGAATGGAAGAAACATCCAACGAAGAATCGTAGCAAACTGGGCCGGAAGACTAGCGACATACGCAACAGAAGGACCAAATAAAAACAAGCCGTATATCATCTACGACAATAAAAAGGGCCTACAAGTCGCACAAGAATACTTTGCTAACGATCCACCTCAACAACAGCCCGAGGACATCCAACGCAGAGTTCCACCCACGAGGAAGATAAACTCAGTTGCATCCACGAGCAACGTGGAAAAATATCCAGCCAATATAAAAAAGACAATATCGCCCATAAGACAAACGGAAATCAAACAAGTATCACCACAGCCGACACCATCGACATCATTCTCAACCTTAGAAAAACCCGACAACAAAGTCAAACAGCGATTCGAAGTTATCACGGAGTCAGACTTCGAAACTGACGAAAACACTCCACCTAATGGACAAGATCCACCCGAACAACGTGGATCGAAACGTAAGGCGACTCCTGACATCAAGGTTAAGAGCATTACCAAATGTTCCAAAGAACTGAAGGTCTTAATCGAAGATGCCAAAAAATTAAAAATGACAAAACAAAAACCACAACGAGTAATAAAACCTATCTCGTATGTGGAGGAATCACTCGCAAGTTCCGACGAAGAAATCCCACCGAAACACACGTTTCGACGGAGACGGAACAGCAAGGGTAAATTCGTAAAAACTTACGACGAGTCCGAGGAGGAAGCAGCGAATCCAGCATCCCCGAACCACAAACTCCTCATTCCGGAAGTCGACGAGCCGACTCCCAAAATAAGAGAAGGGGGTATGCGACCGGTGGTTGGTCGCGGCTCGGAGATGCAGGCTCCGCAGCAGACACTCGCAAGCAGCCAGCAGATCCAACCGATGGTCGATCCTGACCACGCACAAGCACGCAGACGCATCCGGAGGTCATCCCAGGAACATCAACCGATCCTCGACTCATCGCCCACGATTTGCCCCCGAGTGACTTTTAAACCCTGAAGGAACAGTGTATATAAATGTATAGTTATTAGGGTAAGTTAGGATAAGGATTCGTCCACAGGAATCGATCGTGCAACTTATTTAATAATTTATTTTAACACCGAAGGAATTGACATCCATGTGTATGGATCATTTTACGTTTCATTATCACCCATAGGTAAGCCTTACGATGCGATCGAAATCTGTGGACGGAACATTTTTATTTTTAGCATAAATTATTCTGGGGATAAATAACCCGTAATTATCCATGGATATTCGAGTTGCGACTAAATGGATCAAACCATGGATGGAAATATCCATAAACTATCCAAGCGTTTCCGCGAAGTTTATGAGAAACATCTATGGAAGGATTAACCGGGTTGATCCGTTAACGTCACGTATAATCAACCTATGGACTCGAATATCGTTAATCTATAATATTAAGTTTTGATGACTTTAAAAGCGTATTCTTGTGTTTTATTTACGTGGAAAAATATTTTATTTATTCTATTCGTCGCACGAAATACGACTGGTCTTTAATTTTAGCCAGCAAATATTTTTAATTAACATGGCCAAGGACCATGATTGTATCTGATAGAACATCTCGACGGAACAATAGTCGGAACATATAATTCCCGTCAAATCAGACCGCATCGCGAACCAAAATTGAGAAATCAAGAGGAACAGCGGATCATAACATCCGACGCCGAAGAAGAAACAATACGTCCACAAGCTAGCGATCAAGAAATAATTTCCGACACTAAACAAGAAATCGAGCCTCCACGAACAAATAATCAGAAGGATGGACCAATAATAAATTCCGATTCGGAGGAAGATTCAGAGATAAATATGATTTCGTTGATTCCAATCGAACGACTAATAAATAGATCGAGTTTAGAAGGGGGCGAAAAAGTAAATAACCAAATTAAACCACAAACAAAAATTTGGGATTCCGAAATAGCAACCGAAATCCAAGAAATGTCATACTCACGAGAAGGGATCAAAAGAAACTTTTTTCTAAACCATAATTGGTTTAATCATCAAAGAAACGTAGTTTTTCACAAAATTGGAAACTTACATCCACAAAAACCAATTTTCCACGGAAATACAAACGAAATCACAAACAATTCACAAATTCCATGAATAAACTACGAGAAAAACAGACAAATTCAAAAATCAATTCCACAGCATTCAAAAAGTTACAGAATAGACGTACCACTAAAATCATCTACTATAATACAATTTGCCAAACCACAACCTGAAAGAGAAAAAGGAATTGAAAAATACTCACCACACGAAGATTTCATTCCACCAAGAAAATCTGAAAAACAAAAAGAAATTAATCAACAACCCACAAAAAACAAGAGTATCTTACCTCAGGAAAATCCAGACCAGCCCAGGAAGCCTGAAAAAAGAGAAAATAAAACTTTAACTTACCAGGATCCGAATTCGTCCAAAGAGAAAATCAATGAAGACAAACTTGCAAGAAAAAGGAAAATTACCCAGCAACCTGAAAGAAAAGAAAAAATTAAACAGCAATCTAAAGAAAAAGAAAAATACTTACCACCTGAAGATCCCAAACCATCCAAGGAAGAAGACGGATCTCCTGAAAAAGAAAGAAAGTTAAAGAAAAATAAAAATATTAACGATTTAATAAGTAAACAGCATGAATTAACACGTTCGAACGAAAAATATATGTTAATTAAGGGGATCCTAAATGATGTTTTTACCGACCGAATGCGAGAATATTTATTTTTTTCATATAACTTTTTATTGACTATACTGATCAATAAATCCTTTTCCACGATTAAAGTACTTATAAAAACGGACCGCGCTAGCTATGTTTGCATATATAAATCATATAAAAATCAAAAATTACAATTTTGTTATCGGCTGCTTTGTGTCAGTTCGTAATAATACTTATTTAATAAAAAAAGTTTTGCAGTTTGTCTGTGCATGAAATATAGTATGCGCGGTAAGGATTATATGAAGAAATATTAGTAAGCAATTAAAAGTGAGATTGCAAGTCTAATAAAAAAGTTATATATAAAAAAACATTTCACGCATATGTGTGTGTGCAAATCGAGGCTGCGGAATAAAACAGAGCAGTAGATTAGTTGCGTGATATCGTGATAGATGGAGCTGCAACGTGTTTCTCTCTTTCTCTCTCTTTCTCTCGCTCTCTCTCTTTCTGTTTTTTATAAGGTCTGTTTGTTTTAGCTACACTGGCCACATTAGTTCAGAGGTTGTCTTTTTTGTTCGACATTGGAAGGAAAAAGATAACCTCTGAATTAGTGTAGCCAATGCATGCCATTATATATTTTATGTTTGATAATATAAATAATACATCAATTTTTTTCTATAAAAAACTATATATATAAAACAGAAAAAATTTTGTGTTATTTATATTATCAAACACATGAAATATATAATGACATACAATTTTATTTTAATTATATTTGTATAATACAATAATATTCACATGATTTTTATAGATAATAAGTATATGCATTTATAATTTATAAAAACTAAATCTTATTTTTCATACATCGAAGTAATTCGAGTAATGATTTTACTGAAATATATATTTGATAGACATTGTGATTCTAACGAATTTTATTTGTTCGCATATACCTGTAAATTGTTATAAAAATTACTTTTACTGTAAATGTAAGATCAGGGTGTCTAGCGAAACAAGGTTAAGAAATTCAAAGACATTTCCAGGATTTCCAGGACATTTATTATAAAAAAACTGTAATTCTCATTATTACATATTATAAGTCGAAGTAATTCGTTGAAGTAATGATTTTACATATATTTTATATGAATTAATTCAAATGAATTTTATTATTTGTTCATATATAGCTGTAAATTGGTATAAAAATTATTCTCACTGTAAATGGAAAAGATAAATTGTATACAGTATATAAAACAGAAAGAGAGAGAGAGAGAGAGAGAGAGAGAGAAAGGGAGGGAGATACACGAAATAGAAGTAAAAAGTATGAGACCTTCGTAAAATTTGTATCTTTGCCTATAAGAAAAAGATTGAAGTTGAAACTGTGCATATTTATTAGTCTTGCATTGTATAAATTTTTTAACTTAAAAATCGACAATTATCTTCTAAAAAAAATTACAATTATTTTCTATAAAAATGGAAAATTTTTGTAAATTTTATTTTCACAAATTGTAATTTTTTTTAGAAGATAATTGTCGATTTTTAAGTTGAAACATTTATACATAGCAAGACTAATAAATATGCACAGTTTCAACTTCAATCTTTTTCTTATAAGCAAAGATACAAATTTTACGAAGGTCTCATACTTTTTACCTCTATTTCGTGTGTCTCCCTCCCTTTCTCTAACAAATATAACAAAATATTATAAAACTAACCTTTTTCATATTTTTTCCCGGTGCCGGAGTCGTCGTCGGCATCGCCGTCGATGCCGGGGTCGGCGGCGGCATCGCCGTCGGAGTCGACGTCGGCGTCGTCATTATCGTTGCCAGGGTCGGCGGCGGCATCGCCGTCGGCATCATCATTGTTGCCGGAGTCGACGTCGGCATCATCATCATCATCGTTGCCGGGGTCGGCGGCGGCATCATCATCATCGTTGCCGGGGTCGACGGCGGCATCGCCGTCGGCATCATCTTCGCCGTCGGTGTCGACGTCGGCGTCGTCATCATCGTTGCGAAGGTCGGCGGCGGCATCGCCGTCGGAGTCGACGTCGGCGTCGTCATCATCGTTGCGGGGGTCGGCGGCGGCATCGCCGTCGGAGTCGACGTCGGCGTCGTCATCATCGTTGCGGGGGTCGGCGGCGGCATCGCCGTCGGCATCATCTTCGCCGTCGGTGTCGACGTCGGCGTCGTCATCATCGTTGCGAGGGTCGGCGGCGGCATCGCCGTCGGCATCATCATCGCCGTCGGTGTCGACGTCGGCATCATCATCATCATCGTTGCCGGGGTCGGCAGCGGCATCATCATCGCCGTCGGTGTCGACGTCGGCGACGTCATCATCGTTGCGGGGGTCGGCGGCGGCGGCATCGCCGTCGGCATCATCATCGCCGTCGGTGTCGACGTCGGCGTCGTCATCATCGTTGCGAGGGTTGGCGGCGGCATCATTGTTGCGAGGGTCGGCGGCGGCATCATCATCGCCGTCGGTGTCGACGTCGGCGTCGTCATCATCGTTGCGGGGATCGGCGGCGGCATCGCCGTCGTTGCCGGCATCATCATTGTTGCCGGGGTCGGCGTCGGCGTCGTCTTCGACGTCGGTGTCGGTGTCGGTGTCGGCGTCGTCCTCGGCGTCGGCGTCAGTCCTCGGCGTCGACGTCGTCCTCGGCGTCGACGTCGTCCTCGGCGTCGACGTCGTCCTCGGCGTCAGCGTCGGTGTCAGCGTCGTCCTCGGCGTCGTCTTTATGATACTGCCTTCGCTTCGTGCTGCAAGAAAAGATATATTTATATATTACCGAATTGTATATGTATATATATATATATATATATATATATATAGACCTATAATTTATAAAATGTAATAATTTACTTACGTCTCCCCGGCGGCATCTTATTTTTCGAGCGGATGGGCGATGAGCTGGCGACGGACGACGGGCGACGGCTAACAAATGATCACTGATTTCTTTCGTCTCTTCTTTTGGCTCACATACGCCGTAGTGGTGGGGGTATGGGGAAATTCGCGGCGTGACTGGCACGTGACACAAAAAATGTTTTCAAGCGAGCGCGAGAATTTCGAGCATGTTTTTTTCAGGACGTGCTATATAGAAATGAATAAATAAATAAATAAATATGTATTTATATATATATATATATTGCATATATAAATACATATTTACTTATTTATTCATTTATATATATATATATATATGTGTGTGTGTGTGTGTGTGTGTGTGTGTGTGTGTGTGTGTGTGTGTGTGTATAAACTAATTTATTTTTAATATAATAAAATCACGTGCGTGTCATAAAGAAATATATAATTGTTCGTTTGCATTGAATGTCACTATTTTCGAAAAAGTAAAAAAAGAAAGCTCGCTCTCTCTCTCTCTCTCTCTCTCTCTCTTTCTCTCGATACTTTATGCTTAGTATTCTATCAATCAGTGATTAATGCAATCAATCAATCAATATATCGTTTTACGGCAACAGCCAGTTGCTTGTTCATTCACTCATTCATTCTTTTAAAATATGTTCATTTTTAAACATAATTATATAAATTATTATATAGAAATTATAGGGATTTATATATAATCATGTCAAATTATATATAAAACAAATATTTATATAAATATTTGTTTTATATATAATTATGATGTATATGAAGTGAATTATGATGTATATGATGTATATAATATATATGAAGAAATATTTATTATATATATATATATATACAGAGTGAGCCATTTGAATCTATCACCCCAAATATTTCCGTTCCCTTGCATTTTACAAGAAAATGTTTCAGATAAAAGTTATATGGTTTCGAGGGGGACATAAGATGGTGTCAATAAGTTGACCTCGAATAGTTGCTTAAAGGTCACATGAAGGTCACCTTCAATATGTTAAATGGAACTGCCTATTTTTTATTGCATATTCTTGTAGCTTATCTCGAGACGTTTCCAAAACACTATAAACAAATGTATTTTCGTTAAGTATTTTTCGAGTTGTGAGGCTTGAAAGCTACAGTGTTCTGTAACGTTCTGTTCGTTAAGTAGTTTCCGAGTTGTGAGTCATCTGAATAGTCAGAACATCTGAAGGTCATCAGATATGTGGCTGTTTTAAAAATTTCAAGATGGCGGACAAAAGTTTTAGTCAACCGATTTTCACCAAATTAAGTTTACGAGGGTTTTTGGGGTTGCTGATTACGAATCTGAAGTCAGATTTACAAAATTCAAAATGGTGGTTCCAAGATGGCAAACAATTTCTATTGGATGGTGTTCTCTGTTCTCAAAAGAATTTCTTGAGATATTGCGGCACAAGCAGTCCGAATACGTTCCTTCATATTCTCCTTGGTTGTTGGTTTTTCGCTATAGACAATATTTTTCAGCATTCCCCACAAGAAAAAATCGGGAGAAGTTAGATCTGGCGAACGAGGAGGCCACGCGACTGTGCCCAATCTCCCAATCCACCTACCATTGTATCGGTTATTCAAATAATTTCTTACAATATTTGAATAATGTGCTGGCGCACCATCCAATTGAAGCCACATCCGTTCTCTGGTGAATAAATCAACATCTTCCAATAGTACCGGTAAATCGTCTCGAAGAAACTGCAAAAAGTTTTGTCCGTTAACGTTTTCTTCGAAAAAATAAGGACCTATTAAATAGCCATTTACGATGCTACACCAGACCATTAAAGACCAACGATTTTGAAAATTAATTGAACGAAACCAATGGGGATTTTCATCGGACCAGTAGTGACAATTATGTCTATTTAAAGTTCCATTGCTACTGAAAGTTGCCTCATCCGAAAAGAGTACGTACCGGAAAAAGTTTTCATTTTGTTGGATCATTTGCAGAGCCCATTCACAAAAATTTACACGAAGTAAATAATCATTAAAATTCAAACGTTGTGTCAACGTAATGTGATATGCATGAAATTTTCTCGCCTTTAATATTCTCGCAACTGTTCGCTGAGGTATGCCAATTTCTCTTTCGATTTGACGAGTGCTAATATGACGATCGCGATAAATTTTCGCTAAAATGGTTATAACACGATTATCATTAACATCATATTCATGATGTCGTGATCGGCGAACCATAGACCCATCACTTGCTCTCTGCGTAAGGGTTTTAATGGTTACCCTAGTTGGATGCCGTCTATCAGGATAACGTTGAGCATACAGACGTTCAGCTCTCGAAAAATTATTCCTACATTCCCCCAATATTTTAATCATGTCCACGATTTCGTTTGGTGGGTAGGCTGCCATATTAAAGATAGGTAATTATTTGAGTTCTAAAAGTATTGATTTCTCAATAGATACAAATAAGCGGAAATATCGTTGCTATTTAAGCATTCACGTCTGCTTTTTGATTGCAGGATGATATGTAGTCATGGTCATAGCAACCTAGCGGAAGAGCTACATGAACTAGTCGCGCATCGTTAGGGTCGCTGCTCACGAATTCAAGATCAGATTTGCAAAATTTAAAATAGCGGTTCCAAGATGGCGGTTCCAAGATGGCGGTTCCAAGATGGCGGACGAAAGTTTTAGCCGCAATTAAATTTGGTGCTGGCGCACCATCCAATTAAAATTGTTTGCCATCTTGGAACCACCATTTTGAATTTTGTAAATCTGACTTCAGATTCGTGATCAGCAACCCCAAAAACCCTCGTAAACTTAATTTGGTGAAAATCGGTTGACTAAAACTTTTGTCCGCCATCTTGAAATTTTTAAAACAGCCACATATCTGATGACCTTCAGATGTTCTGACTATTCAGATGACTCACAACTCGGAAACTACTTAACGAACAGAACGTTACAGAACACTGTAGCTTTCAAGCCTCACAACTCGAAAAATACTTAACGAAAATACATTTGTTTATAGTGTTTTGGAAACGTCTCGAGATAAGCTACAAGAATATGCAATAAAAAATAGGCAGTTCCATTTAACATATTGAAGGTGACCTTCATGTGACCTTTAAGCAACTATTCGAGGTCAACTTATTGACACCATCTTATGTCCCCCTCGAAACCATATAACTTTTATCTGAAACATTTTCTTGTAAAATGCAAGGGAACGGAAATATTTGGGGTGATAGATTCAAATGGCTCACCCTGTATATATATATATATATAATAAATATTTCTTCATATATATTATATACATCATATACATCATAATTCACTTCATATACATCATAATTATATATAAAACAAATATTTATATAAATATTTGTTTTATATATAATTTGACATGATTATATATAAATCCCTATAATTTCTATATAATAATTTATATAATTATGTTTAAAAATGAACATATTTTAAAAGAATGAATGAGTGAATGAACAAGCAACTGGCTGTTGCCGTAAAACGATATATTGATTGATTGATTGCATTAATCACTGATTGATAGAATACTAAGCATAAAGTATCGAGAGAAAGAGAGAGAGAGAGAGAGAGAGAGAGCGAGCTTTCTTTTTTTACTTTTTCGAAAATAGTGACATTCAATGCAAACGAACAATTATATATTTCTTTATGACACGCACGTGATTTTATTATATTAAAAATAAATTAGTTTATACACACACACACACACACACACACACACACACACACACACACACACACATATATATATATATATATAAATGAATAAATAAGTAAATATGTATTTATATATGCAATATATATATATATATAAATACATATTTATTTATTTATTTATTCATTTCTATATAGCACGTCCTGAAAAAAACATGCTCGAAATTCTCGCGCTCGCTTGAAAACATTTTTTGTGTCACGTGCCAGTCACGCCGCGAATTTCCCCATACCCCCACCACTACGGCGTATGTGAGCCAAAAGAAGAGACGAAAGAAATCAGTGATCATTTGTTAGCCGTCGCCCGTCGCCCGTCGTCCGTCGCCAGCTCATTGCCCATCGCTCGGAAAATAAGATGCCGCCGGGGAGACGTAAGTAAATTATTACATTTTATAAATTATAGGTCTATATATATATATATATATATATATACAATTCGGTAATATATAAATATATCTTTTCTTGCAGCACGAAGCGAAGGCAGTATTGCTAAGACGACGCCGAGGACGACGCTGACACCGACGCTGACGCCGAGGACGACGTCGACGCCGAGGACGACGTCGACGCCGAGGACGACGTCGACGCCGAGGATGACGCCGACGCCGAGGACGACGCCGACACCGACACCGACACCGACGTCGAAGACGACGCCGACGCCGACCCCGGCAACAATGATGATGCCGGCAACGACGGCGATGCCGCCGCCGATCCCCGCAACGATGATGACGACGCCGACGTCGACACCGACGGCGATGATGATGCCGCCGCCGACCCTCGCAACAATGATGCCGCCGCCAACCCTCGCAACGATGATGACGACGCCGACGTCAACACCGACGGCGATGATGATGCCGACGGCGATGCCGCCGCCGCCGACCCCCGCAACGATGATGACGTCGCCGACGTCGACACCGACGGCGATGATGATGCCGCTGCCGACCCCGGCAACGATGATGATGATGATGCCGACGTCGACACCGACGGCGATGATGATGCCGACGGCGATGCCGCCGCCGACCCTCGCAACGATGATGACGACGCCGACGTCGACACCGACGGCGAAGATGATGCCGACGGCGATGCCGCCGCCGACCCCCGCGACGATGATGACGACGCCGACGTCGACTCCGACGGCGATGCCGCCGCCGACCCCCGCAACGATGATGACGACGCCGACGTCGACTCCGACGGCGATGCCGCCGCCGACCTTCGCAACGATGATGACGACGCCGACGTCGACACCGACGGCGAAGATGATGCCGACGGCGATGCCGCCGTCGACCCCGGCAACGATGATGATGATGCCGCCGCCGACCCCGGCAACGATGATGATGATGATGCCGACGTCGACTCCGGCAACAATGATGATGCCGACGGCGATGCCGCCGCCGACCCTGGCAACGATAATGACGACGCCGACGTCGACTCCGACGGCGATGCCGCCGCCGACCCCGGCATCGACGGCGATGCCGACGACGACTCCGGCACCGGGAAAAAATATGAAAAAGGTTAGTTTTATAATATTTTGTTATATTTGTTAGAGAAAGGGAGGGAGACACACGAAATAGAGGTAAAAAGTATGAGACCTTCGTAAAATTTGTATCTTTGCTTATAAGAAAAAGATTGAAGTTGAAACTGTGCATATTTATTAGTCTTGCTATGTATAAATGTTTCAACTTAAAAATCGACAATTATCTTCTAAAAAAAATTACAATTTGTGAAAATAAAATTTACAAAAATTTTCCATTTTTATAGAAAATAATTGTAATTTTTTTTAGAAGATAATTGTCGATTTTTAAGTTAAAAAATTTATACAATGCAAGACTAATAAATATGCACAGTTTCAACTTCAATCTTTTTCTTATAGGCAAAGATACAAATTTTACGAAGGTCTCATACTTTTTACTTCTATTTCGTGTATCTCCCTCCCTTTCTCTCTCTCTCTCTCTCTCTCTCTCTTTCTGTTTTATATACTGTATACAATTTATCTTTTCCATTTACAGTGAGAATAATTTTTATACCAATTTACAGCTATATATGAACAAATAATAAAATTCATTTGAATTAATTCATATAAAATATATGTAAAATCATTACTTCAACGAATTACTTCGACTTATAATATGTAATAATGAGAATTACAGTTTTTTTATAATAAATGTCCTGGAAATCCTGGAAATGTCTTTGAATTTCTTAACCTTGTTTCGCTAGACACCCTGATCTTACATTTACAGTAAAAGTAATTTTTATAACAATTTACAGGTATATGCGAACAAATAAAATTCGTTAGAATCACAATGTCTATCAAATATATATTTCAGTAAAATCATTACTCGAATTACTTCGATGTATGAAAAATAAGATTTAGTTTTTATAAATTATAAATGCATATACTTATTATCTATAAAAATCATGTGAATATTATTGTATTATACAAATATAATTAAAATAAAATTGTATGTCATTATATATTTCATGTGTTTGATAATATAAATAACACAAAATTTTTTCTGTTTTATATATATAGTTTTTTATAGAAAAAAATTGATGTATTATTTATATTATCAAACATAAAATATATAATGGCATGCATTGGCTACACTAATTCAGAGGTTATCTTTTTCCTTCCAATGTCGAACAAAAAAGACAACCTCTGAACTAATGTGGCCAGTGTAGCTAAAACAAACAGACCTTATAAAAAACAGAAAGAGAGAGAGCGAGAGAAAGAGAGAGAAAGAGAGAAACACGTTGCAGCTCCATCTATCACGATATCACGCAACTAATCTACTGCTCTGTTTTATTCCGCAGCCTCGATTTGCACACACACATATGCGTGAAATGTTTTTTTATATATAACTTTTTTATTAGACTTGCAATCTCACTTTTAATTGCTTACTAATATTTCTTCATATAATCCTTACCGCGCATACTATATTTCATGCACAAACAAACTGCAAAACTTTTTTTATTAAATAAGTATTATTACGAACTGACACAAAGCAGCCGATAACAAAATTGTAATTTTTGATTTTTATATGATTTATATATGCAAACATAGCTAGCGCGGTCCGTTTTTATAAGTACTTTAATCGTGGAAAAGGATTTATTGATCAGTATAGTCAATAAAAAGTTATATGAAAAAAATAAATATTCTCGCATTCGGTCGGTAAAAACATCATTTAGGATCCCCTTAATTAACATATATTTTTCGTTCGAACGTGTTAATTCATGCTGTTTACTTATTAAATCGTTAATATTTTTATTTTTCTTTAACTTTCTTTCTTTTTCAGGAGATCCGTCTTCTTCCTTGGATGGTTTGGGATCTTCAGGTGGTAAGTATTTTTCTTTTTCTTTAGATTGCTGTTTAATTTTTTCTTTTCTTTCAGGTTGCTGGGTAATTTTCCTTTTTCTTGCAAGTTTGTCTTCATTGATTTTCTCTTTGGACGAATTCGGATCCTGGTAAGTTAAAGTTTTATTTTCTCTTTTTTCAGGCTTCCTGGGCTGGTCTGGATTTTCCTGAGGTAAGATACTCTTGTTTTTTGTGGGTTGTTGATTAATTTCTTTTTGTTTTTCAGATTTCCTTGGTGGAATGAAATCTTCGTGTGGTGAGTATTTTTCAATTCCTTTTTCTCTTTCAGGTTGTGGTTTGGCAAATTGTATTATAGTAGATGATTTTAGTGGTACGTCTATTCTGTAACTTTTTGAATGCTGTGGAATTGATTTTTGAATTTGTCTGTTTTTCTCGTAGTTTATTCATGGAATTTGTGAATTGTTTGTGATTTCGTTTGTATTTCCGTGGAAAATTGGTTTTTGTGGATGTAAGTTTCCAATTTTGTGAAAAACTACGTTTTTCTGATGATTAAACCAATTATGGTTTAGAAAAAAGTTTCTTTTGATCCCTTCTCGTGAGTATGACATTTCTTGGATTTCGGTTGCTATTTCGGAATCCCAAATTTTTGTTTGTGGTTTAATTTGGTTATTTACTTTTTCGCCCCCTTCTAAACTCGATCTATTTATTAGTCGTTCGATTGGAATCAACGAAATCATATTTATCTCTGAATCTTCCTCCGAATCGGAATTTATTATTGGTCCATCCTCCTGATTATTTGTTCGTGGAGGCTCGATTTCTTCTTTAGTGTCGGAAATTATTTCTTGATCGCTAGCTTGTGGACGTATTGTTTCTTCTTCGGCGTCGGATGTTATGATCCGCTGTTCCTCTTGATTTCTCAATTTTGGTTCGCGATGCGGTCTGATTTGACGGGAATTATATGTTCCGACTATTGTTCCGTCGAGATGTTCTATCAGATACGCGTTTTTTCTTATTATATCGCGAATAATGAATGGTCCATCATAAATTAAATGCATTTTTTTGGTAGTTTTGCGGTTTGCGTCCGATCTGCGGTGAATTTTGACCCATACACGGTCTCCGATTTCATATTGTTTGGCTGATTGGTGTTTTTCCGCTTGAACTCGTCGCTGGTTGGCTTGCTTTTCCAAATGGTTGGCTACCTTGGTTCTCAGCTCCTGATGGTCTTGATTTTCCGCTTCCTCTGGAATTAGTCGATTATTTATTTTAAGCTCAATTTGTAACTCGGGATGCAGTTTATTTGGTATTTCTCCCGTTGAAAAGTGATGGGTTTCGTTCGCAGTGATTTCGAAACGTTTTATTATCTTTTCCCATTGTGTATGTCTGTCATGAAAATATGACCTAATTACTCTTCCAATTTCTTTCATGACTCTTTCCACTGGATTGGATTGTGGGTTATATGGTGACGTTTTGCGGATTTCCCATCCTTTTTCGTTGGCAAAGTCGGACCATTTTTTGGACAAAAATTGTCCTCCATTGTCGGTTACAAATGTATTTGGTTTTGTCATGTTTGTTAGGTATTCTTCTTCGATCGTTTGCATTATTGTTTCGATTTTTTGGTTGCATATCGGAAAACAACGGATTAATTTCGAGAATTGGTCCATAATTACGATGATGTATCTTTTTCTTTCTTTGGTTCTAGGTAAAGGACCGAACAAGTCTAACGATACGGTGTCGTTTTCTTTTTCCGGTAGGTCGTAAAATTGTGGACCTTGTGTCGGTCTAGTGTAATACTTCGATGCCATACACGTATTACATGACGCGACTACGTCTCTTGTTAATCTATCCAGGTTCTCTAAGTGGAAGAATCTTTTTGTGAATCCGATCATTTTGTCGGTTCCAAAATGTACCAAAAATTTATGTACAGAGTTTATCAATTCCCATGCGATTTTATTCGGGATTAAGACTCGCTCATCGATTCCGTGATTTATCCGCACTAGTCCATCGCGGATTTTAACGTTTGGATCTTGTTGCGTTATTTTTTCTCGGATGTCCTGGTCGTTTCGTTGAGCTTCCTGGATGGTCTTTATCCAATTTTCTGGGTTGTCTTCTTTTTCCAAATCGAGGATCGAGCATACTCTGTACTCGTTTTGTATTGATGTTTGATTGTTGTCGTCTTGGTATTGTCTCGACAACGTGTCTGCGATCTTGTTTTCCGTACCTGGAATATGGTTTATCTCCAGATCGAACTCTTGTAGAAACGACATCCATCGGGCTATGCGTTCGCTGTTGTTCGCGCACGAACTTACAAACTTGATGGCGCGATGGTCCGTGTTGACTCTCACGTTTCTGCCCATCAATATTACGTGCCATTTTTTAAGGGCAAATACCAGCGCGAGACATTCGATTTCTGTGATCGTATAATTTTTTTCCGCGTTTCGTTTTTTAGGCTACGACTTGCGTAAGCTATGGTATATTTTTGATGGTCGTTGCCTTTTCGTACTGGTATAGACGTGCTCCTAGTCCGGTTTTGGATGCGTCCACATCGATCATAATTCATTTTCGGGTTGGTTAAATATAACGTCGGAGCGTTGGTGAATGCCTCTCTTGATGTTTTCGAAAGCTTCTTGCTCGATTCTGTCCATACGAATTTACATTCTTTTTTAGCAAATTTTTTCAGGGTTTCGTTAGTCTTGCCAAAATTTTTGACAAATCTTCAGATCCCAGTTGACTAACCCCAAAAAAGCTTGGATGTTTTTCTTGGTTTTGGGTCTCTGGAATGAGGCTATTGACATTTCGTTTCTTTGTTGATGTTCGCTGTTAGGTTGTCGAACGTGTGTCCGAGGAATTTAGTTCCTTTTTAGTTGGGACTAGGGACATTATCGCCACCATTCCGCTGAGCATTTCTCGGAATCGGACCAAGCTCTGACCAACAAAACAGTACTCCAATCGTCCAATCCGAGGATCTATAGTTTCAGATGTTCTTGGAGAATTGTTCGAGGCGCTAAAGATGTAGTCAGTCTATGCTATTACGATACGAATTCTAGATACATTATTTAATGCATTATCATGGCTTTTGTAAAAGAAGCACCGCGTGTTTTCACAATCCAATGGCTAATCCTCTTCCTTTTAAAAACAGAGATGGGCCATAGAACATAAAACCAGTTATTTTCTGCTAGTTTTTCTAGGGGGAATTTGCCAAAATGAAAGGGTGAAGTCTAGCGGGGAGGAGAAATATTTTATGTCCTATGCGGTGAACATTAAAAAATTATATAAATACACACACACGCACACACTATTTTTTTTATATATACATGTGGATTTTATTTAATGATTTTTGTATATTTTTTAAATTCAAAATAAAATTCTTTGTGTAATATGTTACACATTTTTTTTAAATTAATTTTTTTTTCTTAAAATGTCAAATTATTCATATCAATATATGATTTTAATCAATAATGATTTCATTAATAAGTATATCGTGAAGCTTAATAATTTAGAATATAAGTATGCTGTCTTCTAAGCCGGGCAATAGAGCCAAGGAAACGAAACGAAAAATTAATTAAACGGAACTGTATCTCAATTTGAGATCCCAAAGTTCCACATATAAATTAATTTCGAAACTTACATATGGAGAAATAAGCGAGAAAAATATAGGTCCGAAAAGTCGCTGAAGCGGGAATCGAACCCGCGTCTTTTACTTTCCGGGCGACTGCTCTTACCAAGAGCTCTTGGTTATTCTGTAAGAGCTTTAACATTATTTCTAAATGGACATCGAGAAACATCATAGTTTTTTGAGAGCAGGCCGCCATGTTATTTTTCTGAGTCATTAACAAATTGGTACTCTGGCATTACGAGCAATTATTTTTCATTGTACGGGCTAGTATGAATTTCAAATCAAATCTCTATAAACGACTATTATATTTTGTGCACTAAGAATAACATATCGCACTTATTTTCTAGAATCAAATTGTAATCAGTTTTACTTATATGTATGTATATTCAATGTGAACTTGCACCTTGAATAAAATATCACAGTTACTTTTCATGGTAATATATTATTACTAAATTTAGATAATATACACTTTATGTATGTTCACTTTGAACTGGCACCTTGAATAACATATCAGTTACTTTTTGTGATAATTTATTATTAGATCGTTTAAATTTTTGAGTACCTTCTTTTGAACATGGCCTGACCTTTTCATTTTTATGATTTTTTTAGGATATCACTTACTTTTTAAAGTACAGATATATAGAGCAGCTTTTTAGTAATTCAAGTATTACAAATATACGTATTTTCGATTCTTATCACATAACTTTGTATAAGTAACAATTTATGCAATACAGTTCAAAATAATTGAAATATATGGTATATATGTACATATATAAAATATATAATTATATTATAGTATACATATATATCTTATTTAATCATATATGTAAATGTTTGTATAATTGTAATAACTTTTAACGATACATTGCACATTTATTTCAATTGCAACAGAATGAATTTATATTCTTGTATGAATATTGAAAATAAAGAATGGGCCCCTCCATCGCCCATTCTCGTGAGAACGCAACCATATATTTTTCTTCGTCTCTCCGATTTTAAAACGACATTCATATTTCTGTCTGATAATTTTTTTCTTGATGATACTTTTTGAAATGTCATGAAGCCTAGGTCAAATTAGAAACTTATTGCACTCGTTTTAATGCAGCGCTTACAGCAGCTTTTATAAAGCGCCAGAGCAGCCGATATTTTATTTTGGCGCTTACGGCAACTTTTATACAGCGCTAGAACAGTTGATGTTTCAATGTAGCGTTTACGGCAGCCTTTATACAGCGCCATTATTTAATCTGTTCTAAGAACAATATTTATGCCCTTGTGCTCCTTTGGGCCATTTTTTCTTGAACACTTCCATATCATTAGAGTAATACCATTCCGATTTTGTGTCAGCTCTCAACATACACGTGTAGTGACCACGATTCATTTTTTCACCTTCGTGAAATATAGCGCTTATTAGCTTGTACTTTTTTTTATTAATCGTGATATTACTCGTCGGCACGGCGGTCATTCGATTGTTGATAATTTTTTTAGAAGCACCGTTTATAAAAGTATATAAATTGAGCTGTATTACTACGACGGATAAAGTTGATTCGATTACGGTTTTCTTTTTTAACACGGTGCCCTTACATTCGTTACAATTGCCGTTTATCGTTTCCCATTTAGAAAATTCTACATTAATCAAACTTTGTAGAGTGACACCTTTTTTCCTTTTTAATGTCGAATGTATAGGTAATATTAACAAACTACTGCTTTCCAGCTTAGTTACATTGTAATTACATTTGACATTCGAGTAACATGTTACGTGCTTTAATTCGAGTTTTAATACATCATTGATGTCGGAATACGTCGACATTAGAGCCGTAAAAAATTCCGAAACATCTTGTTGTGTTCGTTCTTTGAAGCGTTTTCCGACAGATCTTCTAACCGCTTGAATGTTGCAATATTTACGTTCACCATACGCGCAGATAGCATCAATCAATGCATTCGATGCTTTATTTTTCAGTATTTGTTGCCTAATACGTACGCAATGAAACGCACATTGTAATATTACATTAGCGTAACACGAAACAGCATCGTTATTGCAAAGGCCATATACAGGGTTTGTCCGGAAAGTAATGCGTCGCATTTTTTTAAAAAAGAAATTATTGATCGCATAGGTAAAACAACTTAAAATTGTTCGAAGTATGACCCTTCTGCGTCAATACATTTTTGCCAACGCGATTTCCATGCGTCATAAGATTTCTGGAACTCCTTGACTGGGATGCTGTTCAGGGAGGCCGTCGAAGTAGCTTGTACGTTGTCAACCGACTCGAGCTGTTGTCCTTTGAGCTCCCTTTTCAGCCGAGGAAATAAAAAAAAGTCCGCCGGAAATTGGGATTATCTGCACAGAGTTGCTTGAGTTCTTCACAAACTTCCACTCGGTGTTGCTTTTGCGCATCGGTCAACACTCTGGGCACAAGTTTTGCGCAAATCTTCCGCATGGCCAAGTCTTCCGATACAATCTCGTGAACAATCGTTTTCGGCAAGTTCAATAATTCCGACATTAAGCGAACATTCATTCATTCGACGGTCTGAATTCAATAATTGGCGCACACGAGTCACATTGTCGTCCGTTCGCGATGTTGACGGGCGTCCTGCGCGGGCCTCGTCGGCGACCTCCTTCCGACCTTCTCTAAACATCTTGTGCCATCTGTTTGACTGCGATTTGGAAAGGCAATTGTCCCCGAAAACTTTCTTGAGCATTTCAAAAGTTTCCAGCGGCGTCTTGACCAGCTTCACGCAAAACTTTATCGCATAGCGTTGCTCTATCGTTCTCTCCATCACAAGTTCGACGCGACCACTAAGCAGAGGTTCACAGAATAAGCCGTCCTAACCCTCCAAGCGCATGGAAACAATTGAGCGACCTACCGTTGGAAAGCTAAGGGTACCCCCCTTCCTCCCCAACCGGTCCCATCGCTCTGCGATGTATAGTCGCGTCACAAAAAAATGCGACGCATTACTTTCCGGACAAACCCTGTAGGCCATATATTTTCCACGTAACTATACTTTCTGGTTCCTCACAATCATAATTCTGCATATCATCAATGATATTAGGGATATCCCATCGACGATCGTACATTTTCACAACCTTTTTCTCGGACGGATTGATTTGTGGCAGTTCAGATTTGAATATAGATCTCAGTCGATTATATTCTACAATGGCTCTCGAGTTTGCTTTAACTGATGCTGGATTGAAATTTATCAAATGTAGGCCTTCCAATTTACTTACTCGTGACAAACCTACATAGGCTTGACCATCACTGAATACAGTCGTTCCTAAATCCATCATTGCATTGTTACATGTAATTCCTTCGATTATAAATAATTCGACATTCTTTAATTTGTCTCTCAAAGTTTTCAAGACCATGTCTGACAATTGCGTATATTTTGGTGTAGATTCATGACTAACCGGTAGTTGAAACATTCTATGGATTGTCAAGCCATCGATATTGAATGCTGCGATACCCGTGGGAGCAGATATGGCAGTCGTTTTTTCCAAATTTATTCTGATCCAATGTTTAATCGTTTCAATTAGAAAACTTTTCCCTGTACCACCCTCGCCACTTACGTACAGTCGCAGAATCTGATTCTTATTTTGTAAAACTTGGCATACTCCATCAAAGACTCTTTTCTGGTCTTTGTTCAATTGCGACATCATTTGCGATAAATCAATCGGGTCGTCAATCTTACCAAAATCTTCCAGATCTTTCATCGCGTCGTCAGCTTCTATCGGATTACAATCCAGTTCATCGTCATCGGATTTGTCTCTGTCTGCTGTTTTCAGATCATTTTCGCGCTTCTCGATTAATTCAGCAACGTTCTCAAAAGCTTTCTGTATTTCTTCGAGCCTTTCGTGATATTTCATTACCTTCGTTAAAACAGACTCTGAATTCTTAAAGGCATCCGTATAAGTCTCGAATGTACCTTCGAGTTCACTCAAATCTCTCCATGGTTTGAACAGAAGAAGCAGCGAGTAGAAGTATTTTTCGGGCTCAGTTTTTATATTAAATCGATAATGGTTAATTAAATAACCCTTTTTTCGTTTTTTTTTAAATAAACCCGATGCCAGTTTGTAACACTTGACTTCGTCATTATTTGACATCTGTTTCGTAATTTCCCAGAATCTGGCAAAATCGTACAAATTCAATGATTCTAATTCCTGAGGTCTATTTGGATAGTAATCATCGATGAGTGACGAACAGTAAATATTCGTAGAATTTTTATCAAGAGCTTAAATTTCATTAAATGTTTTAACTTTTCTATTTCTCACCTCATTAACATCGATCCATTTGACCATGGTATCATTATCCGTACCGTACAAGGGATTCCCTAATAGTGTATCCGCAGCTTCTAAAGCACCGCATTCTCTGTTATTTAATGAACGCATTGCAAAATTCCACAGTTTCGATGCCAAGGACTTATTCGAATCTATCACTTCAAAGTATTGCATTTTTCCGACTTTGTCGTGTATTTTGTTAAATATGAGTTTAAAAACTCTGATTTTTCTCTAATAAATTGTATGTCCATATTTCCCTTCCAGGCTAATTTGATAGACGGATTATAATCATTTATAAACCTTTCCGACTCCTTGCGAGTAAGATCGTACAATCTGCTCTTACTGCGTAAATTTTTTCTACCGACTATCGAAGTGATAACGTCTCTTAAAACGAAATTCTCAGTAACTGGCCGAGGAAAATCGAACCGACACTTTCTGTATATATTAGTTTCCGTTTTTTTCGTACGCATGCAATACGAGTTATGTTTCTGATCACTTATTACCGTATCGTACAATGTTGGCGAAACATTTTCATTGGGAATTTCACACGTTACGTATTTTTGAATAAACGTAGCAACTTCTTCATCCGGCGATTTTCCTAATACTGGAGCATCTTTTATCCAAATCATACAATGCATGTGCTGCATACTTCTACGTTGATATTCCAGTCGCCAGAAGTAATGAATAACCTTTCCTATAGGATTATCGGACAAACAAATAAAATCAATCATGGCTTTGAATTTTATGCACATGAATCTAGAAGTACTTACAGGATCGTATGCGATTAGCTCGTTGATGCCTAACTTCTCTTTATCGGGATTCATATCTCGTAAATATTCACCCAAATCGGACCATTTCCATTCACTAGGACTCAAAGTCAAAAACCACGTCGCTGGACCGTAATGCAAAGTCATGCATTTTACATTATTGGACGGTTGTCGCCAAAATTGATCCATATTTCTCAATTTTGCGAAAATACTCATTAAATTCGATTCTAATTGACACCATCAGGATATAAATCAGGGAAACACATGACATCCAGATATTTATAACGATTATCCATTGGAAAATCTTCAATTTTCACCATTTGATAAAGCTTCAATGCAGATTCGTTATTGATTTTTTTCGCGTGTATTGGGTATATTGTATACTGATCGTTAATATCCGAATGTTCAGTGATTTGTGTGAGAAAAGCCGTACGTTTTAAAACGGTTTGATCATTATTATTTTTGTTTTGCTGTACATTGTACAAATTCAATGCTGGTAATTCCTCAACCACCTCATTTATTTCGTCATTGTCGCTTTCCTCATCGACAATCCTATATTCTGTTTCCTGCAACTTATCCTTTAATAGATCATCAGATGACGCTGGAAGACGAATTTTTGAGTAATGAGGATTATTTTCTTTCAACCATTGTAAAGCCTTATACATTTTATTAATATCTACCAAATTTTCCCAAACCACTTTAGATTTCTTGGGTATACCTCGAACGAGAATGTGCAACTCGTGATTCAAATTTATAGGATCTTCCGGAGGACATACCTTATCCAATGTTTCTTGTAAAGGCAGAGGCAAATGAAATGTTCTACCTTTTCCTAAACAGAGTTCGATTATATAAGTTTCTTGATTTAAAATGTGCTATATTTAAATCATTTAATTATTTTTTTTGTTCAAGTACAATTAACAGCAAAAACTGCATATACGTAGGTATGTATTTGACTCTACTGCCATTACTTGAAACAAATACATTATTCGATATTAACAAATTGGAACTCTGGAATTACGAGTAATTATTTTTCATTGTACAGACTAGGTTTAAATTTTTGAGGACCTTCTTTTGAACATGGCTTGACCTTTTCATTTTTATGATTTTTTGAAGATAGGGTGAGAGAGGACGAATGAGGGTAAGAGAAGACGAGATAGGCGAAAGAGGGTGAAAGAGAACGAAAGAGGTTGAGAAAGGACGTACGAGGGTGAAAGAGGTGAGAGAGGGTGAGAGAGGACGAAAGAGGGTGAAAGAGGACGAAAGAGGTCGAAAGAGGGTGAGAGAGAACGAAAGAGGGTGAAAGAGGACGAAAGAGGGTGAGAGAGGACGAAAGAGTGTGAAAGAGGTCGAAAGAGGATGAGAGAGGGCAAAAGAGGGTGAGAAAGAATGAAAGAGGGTGAGAGAGGACGAAAGAGAGTGAAAAAAGGTGAAAGAGGACGAAAGAGGGTAAAAGAGGGTGAGAAAGAATGAAAGAGGGTGAGAGAGGACGAAAGAGAGTGAAAGAGGACGAAAGAGGGTGATGAAGAGGACGAAAGAGGGTGAGAGGGAATGAAAGAGGGTGAGAGGGAATGAAAGAGGGTGAAAGAGGGTGAGAGAGAATGAAAGAGGGTGAGGAGAGGACGAAAGAGGGTGAGAGAGGACGAAAGAGGGTGAAAGAGGACGAAAGGGGGTGAGAGGGAATGAAAGAGGGTGAAAGAGGGTGAGAGAGAATGAAAGAGAGTGAAAGAGGACGAAAGAGGGTGAGAGAGGGCGAAAGAGGGTGAAAGAGGGTGAGAGAGGACGAAAGAGGGTGAGAGAGGACGAAAGAGGATGAAAGAGGCGAAAGAGGGATGGGAGTGGTGGGTGGGAAGTGGGGGTGGGGGTGGGGATGGGGGTAAGGGTGGGGGCGGGATGTGGAAGGGAAAGGGGTGGGTGGAAGTTGAGGGAGGTGTGAGTGAAAGGTGAGAAGAGATTTATACGCGGACAGAGAAGAAGAAGAAGAAGAAGAAGACGACGTTACTTCATTTTTCATGAAAAACGTCACTTTTTGACCGCTTGTATCTCCAGAACGGCTTGACCGATTTTATTTTTTCTTGACTCAAATTACTCGTGGCGATGCCGCCTTTCAGGTTATATTACGTGCAATTCAAAATTTTTTATATTTTAGTAGTTCTACACCCCCAAAAAATGGACTTTGATGGTGCAGGATAAGGAGACTTGTAGTGTCTTTTGTCTTTTAGGGTTCGAACATGGCCGGAGACACTACCGCGTTTCCTGATATTATATTTTACGTATATGCATATATGAAATTTAAAAAATAATACAGAGATAAAAATTACCTTTAAATATTGTCACTTCACCAATATTTATAGCTCCAATACTTCACTATCACTAACAATCACAGAAACTGTGGAGATGAGTCGCACTGTTATCGCACGGTCTGCGTAAAAGTGATAAAACTATTTCTCTTGCTCTTAAATTCTTTATGTTTTTGTTTTGATTAGTACATATAACATGTATGGAATGCGTTGTATATGCGTATATACAAACATAAACTCTTTACGTTTTTGTACTGTTTAGTACAACTTGTATGGAATGCATTGTACATACACACGTTTATACATATAAAAATCTTTATGGTTTTGATTGTTTAGTACAACAAAGCATATATACTGTATATGAAATACATTGTGTACCCGTGAAAATATGTATGTGCGTCTATATTACATACGTATATGTGTGTGTATACACACGAATATACATAAATAATACATATATGTATATAATATAAATCGAAGTTTACATATGTAAAATCTTTTCAAACCTACTCTTTTTCTTTCTCTCGCTCTCTATCGCTTTCTATCGCTCTCTCACGATTTCTCTCGTTTCCTATCGTCCTCTTACACTCTCTATCGTTTTCTTTCGTCCTCTCGAGAAAAAGCGAGAGAAAGCGAGAGAGAGCGAAAGAGAGCAGGAGAGAGCAACAGAGAGCGAGGAAAAGCGAGAGAGGGCGAGAGAGAGCGAAAGAGAGCGATAGAGAGCGGAGAGAGCGGAAGAGAGGCGAGAGAGAGCGAGAGAGCGATACGAGAGAGAGAGAGAGAGAGAGAGAAGACAAGAGAGAGCGAGAGGACCCGAGGTAGAGAGCGGGAGAGAGCAAGAGGGAGCGAGAGAGAGCGAGAGGCCGAGAGAGAGCGATACAAAGCGGGAGAGAGCGAGAGAGAGCGAAAAAAAGCGAGAGAAGGGAGAGAACGAGGAGCGAGAACAAACGGAGAGAAGACCGGAGGAGTGAGAGAAGACGAGAGGAGCAAGAGAGAGCGAGAGAGGCCGAGAGAGAGCGAAAGAGAGCGGGAGAGAGCGAGAGAGAGTCGGAAGAAAAGCAGAGGAGAGGAGACGGGAGAACGAGAGAGGCGAGAAACAGCGAGAGAAGGAGAAGAGAAAAAAAACCGAGAGGGGAGAGAGCGAGAGGACAGAGAAGAGAGCGAGAGAGACGAGAGACGAAAAGGAGGGAGGGAGCGGAGAACGGAGGAGAGGGAAGGAAGAGAGAGGAGCGAGAGACAGCGAGAAAGCGAGAGAGAGAGAGCGAAAAACCGAAGAGAGAGGCGAGAGAGACGAGAGAGAGAACGAGAGAGAGCGAGAGAGAGAGGAGAGAGGAGCGAGAGAACGCGAGAGAGAGCGGCAGAGAGCGAGAGAACGCGAGAGAGCGGTATAGAGAGTAAGAGAGAGCGAGAGACAGCAAGAGAAAGCGAGAGAGAGCGAAAAAAGACGTGGAAAAGCAAGAGAGAAAGGGAGAAAGAGGGGGGAGAGAGAGGGGAGAGAGAGGGGGGAGAGAGAGAGAGAGAGTGAGAGAGAGCGAGAATTTATTTTTTGTTTGGTTGCTTAAAAGGTTAAGCAGCTGAGGAAAATGTCACTATACTAGGATGAGTGACCGCGGATAAGGTAAAGCAGCTTCAGACAGAATCACTTTGTCGGGATGGGTGACCGCGGACAAGTACGACGCCGTAGTCTTAAAAAAAAGTGACACCTTTTCGACCAAAAAATAACTTAAAAAATTCATATCTCCGCAACCAATAGAGCTATCAAGTTCGTTAAGGTCTCATTTTACTCGGAAAAAATCGCGCTTTCGATTGATATGGTCATCTTTTGAAAAATATGTTCCCGTTCATGAAATATTTCAAATTTTTGTTTTCAAGGTGACGAAAATCGTGTTACGTCCGGTAAAGGATACACAGTAGCGTCCTTCGGATAATTTTTGCTTTTGTTTTGATATTTTCGCTATCTTTTCGATATCTTTCGATATTTTTTTTGTTTTTTTGTAGATTGTATTTCAATTTGACGAATGAAAGATATAACTTAGCGAGACGCTACCGCGTCTCCTGATTTAATATGTACGTGTTCACGCATACACACACACATATACCTATAGATATATACATGTGTACGTGCGGAGGCAGTCCTGGCATTGGACGCGGTAAACGGTGCGTGATAAATAATCTAATATTTAAATAATATATCGTGCATGATTTTATACTGTCGTTGTTTCCCACGTCCGTTTACAAATTCGCGCATGGACACATGTACATACATACATATACCCACACATGTATAAGTCGTCAAAATAGCCATAGGTCGTCGAAATAGCCAATGGTTACGAAAAATCGTCGTCAACGTATACGATTGACATATACATATATATATGTATACATATATTTGTACAATTTATAAGTACGGGTGCGAGTGCACACTAACGAATAGGTGTATATGTTATAAACTATATTTATGTCGTATATCTATGTATATCGGTTGCGCGGTTGCAGTTTTTCCTGCCCGTGTCTTTTGCGAAGATTGTAGAAATTATTCGAAGTTTTGTTATTTGATAAGAGGCGATTAGCTCGTTCACTGGTGAGGTTGGAGTCGATTTTTCTGAGTTAAGGTAAGTATGAGTGTTTAGTATGTTACATATATATATATATATATATATATATATAAATTGTTAAGTTTGTTAAGGTTTTCGCGAGGCTATTCACAATGGTGGAATAGTAAACCGATAGATAATTCTCGCGAGGAACGGAGTTATTACCAGTGAGCGAGTTAACGATAATCTGTCGTAATATAAAGTGTCTTAATTAGAATATTGCATGGATATGAGTCTTATGCAACTTTGGGAGTTTTGTATGAGATGTACTTATATAAAGCATACCTCATACAAAAATGAAAGATTATGGCTAGAAGTAGTAATAATAAGGTTTTGAATAATGCACAGGGTTCCATGCTGAACAACCTGCTTAGTTAGGACGGTTTCCTGAAACGGGAACTTTTACATATATCGTATTACTAAAATATACCTGTAATTTTAGCGTTGAGATTTTAATAATCTTATAGGCGTCTGAGCTGATAGCGAACCTACAATCAGGAATACATATATTATTATACATGAATAATCTTTATATGACGCGCTGGTCATTCGTCCTTACATCTAGTAAGATAATAATAATTATTAGTGTATTGTTTTATAGTGTAGGCTGTTAATGATTAATGGTGGGTACCTTTCCGTTCCAGTGTCTGATGGTATGGTTGCTTTTCCATACGTTTACTACATATTGAATGTAGGTGAAGAAACATTCTTCGCATTTAGTTACGGGTTCGATTTTATAACAAGCATAGCAACAGTTGAGACATGGAATAGAAGGTGCGGTTTCACAAACAAGAACGTGATAATTGCAGATGTCATTAGGTGCGGATCGGGTTCTTCGCGTGATGCGACAGGTTTGGCAATAGTTATCATAAATTGTGCTTTTGTAGCATCTAGCTCTGTGCATGTTAGGAAAGAATTCTATCATTTTCTGTATTAAAGGGAACCTTTGTAACATGGTGTGGAGTTCGACAATATTAGGATGTTCGTAGTACGTGTTAGAGGCTGTTGCGTTGTGATCGCATGGATTGTTGGAAGACATTTTTTTTTTAAAGTTTAAACAACTAGAGGTGGTTAAAAGAGTAGTTCTTGATTTATGCTCATTAAATAATTAGTACAAATTATACAACTTCGTATTGGTTTGGAAATTGTTAGGAGCTCGGAACATACAGAACACTGTGGTTCAGGATAACCTAATCCAATCACAACGGCGTGAGTATACCGTGTTTGGTAAAAGGAACGTGCGGCTAGATCGAGATTTGAATAACAATTCGTGCAACGTGCAGAATTAGTGACTACGTTACGATATCCGTATACCTTTACGCAGCTTGCGAATGCGAATATCTGATGTAGCGAGGAGCTTGTAGTTTGTCCTGGATGGACTGGTTGGCGATGCCAACACATCTGAAACCCAAAATTAGAAATACTGTTTTTCAACCTGGCTCTATATGTGCTAATTTTAACTTATCGATATGGACAATCCGCGGTTTATGGTCGATTAGGATTTTGGCGTTCTTTGGAAGGTAGGATCTCTATTATTTCGTAGGGTCCTACATAATGTGCTAAAAATTTTCCTTTCTTCGGTTCCTTTAGTAAGAAAACGTAATCTCCTATCTTAAACTGTCGAGAATTTATACGTTGATCATAATAGTATTTGCTTCTTTCTTTGGCTCTAATAAGATTTTGTCGCGCTTCTTCGCGGATATCATATAATTTGTTAAATAAAGTATTTATATATTCTTGATAAGTAGGTTCTAGAGGTTCTTCGATAGGTTGATACGCGGATGGCAATCTGGCTAGTCGTCCGAATATTAGTTCGTATGGTGAAAATTTTGTTCCTTCGTGGACGCTTGTATTGTAAGAGAACATGGCGAGTTTGATGTATTCGTCCCAATTATCTTCTTTATCGATTTGTGTTTTTAAATATTCTACTAATACATGATGTGACCGTTCTATAGATCCATTTAATTGAGGATGATAAGCAGTGGTTTTAAAATGCTGGATATTGAATTTCTTTGTTAGGATGCGCATTAAGGTTGATAGAAATTCAGTACCTTGATCGGTAAGGATAGCCTTGGGGGTTTCGTAAATGCAAATAAATTCTTTTGTAAAAGCGTCGGCTATCGTTAATGAAGTGGCTTTTTTTAATGGTACAGCTATGGAGTATTTTGTTAATAAATCTTGCATGGTTAAAATATATTTATTTCCGTTATTCGTGATAGGGAATGGCCCTACTATGTCTAGTGAAACTTTGTCGAAAGCTGTCCCGGGGGTATCCGTAATAATCATTGGTTGTTTGGTTTTGACGCGCGTTAATTTTTTTAACTGACATTCGCGACATTTTCTAATAAATTCTTGAATATCTTGTTTCATCGTACTCCAAAAGTAATGAGGTCGAAGTCTATTAAATGTTTTCGTAACTTCTTTATGGCCACCGTATGCTGAAGCATGGTTTTCTGAAATTAATTTTACACGTTCCGTAGGGATAGGATTGTCAACTAGATTCTGGCAAATAGTTATATTTACGCGGGTGTCGTGGAAAAATCTTTTTAACTGGTTAACAATATAAAACCAGGGAATGTCATAGAATTTATGCGTTTTACTAATGCTAAAGGAAGTTAGTTGTAATTCGTTAACACAGTCTAATAAAGAGCGTATACAATTCTTCACAGTTCGCGGTTCTATAGACAGTCGATTGTTTGTTCTTATCGGGATTGATATTAAATTATTTAATTTGATTTTCTTTACGTTAACTGTTTCAAAATTGAGATTTTTGTATGTGGGTAAAAGATTTGCAGTGGAATAAAGTTCGGCTCCCTTGTCGTAGGGTGATCCGTCTAGACTTATAAAAATTACATGATTATACTTTTGGTTTAATAAGTTGTCTCTTATTTCGCGTATTCTTACTTTACTCGGAATTACGGGAGAGGGTTGTATAATAGGTATAGTTTCAGGAACTGCTGGGTCTACGTAGTCATATTTTAAATTTGTATTTGACATATTTGCATAGTCGTGATTATCGTTATTAGGAATTGAACTTTCGTCATCTGAATCGGAATCGTTTTCGGTTATATTAACATAATTAGGATTATCAATATTGTTACTGCGGTAAGGGATTAAAGCATTTGTTTCAATTGATCTGACGGAAGGTCCTGGTCTGCTTGAAAATATGGATTCGTCGGATGATTCGTCATTGTCTGAAGCGAATATTGGTAGAACTAAATCAGTGGGTGGATTTCGCGATAAAGCATCGGCGTTGTTATTTAGTGATCCCTTTTTGTATTTAATTTCGTAATTGTATTTTGCTAGTTTAGTTTTCCACTTCCAGAGTCTGGAAGTTGGGTCTTTTATAGAATGTATTCAAATTAAAGGTTTGTGATCTGTATTTATAGTAAAAAGTCTTCCGTATAAGTAGGGTCTGAAATAGCTAATACAATATATGATGGCTAGGCATTCCTTTTCGATCGTGGAATAATTTTGTTCCGCAGTGTTTAAAATTCGAGAAGTGTATGAGACAGGAAGATCTTTTCCTACCGGTCCCTGACTTAAAATTCCTCCTATGGCATACCCTGATGCGTTGGTAGTTAGTATGAAAGGTCTAGTAAAATCGGGATATTGGAGAATGGGATTTGAACATAACGAATGTTTCAAAGAGTTAAAAGCTTCTACTTGTTTTAATTGCCAATTGAATATGCTATCCTTTTTTAATAAATCTGTTAATGGTTTTGCGACTTTAGAAAAGTTAGGTATAAATCTTCGGTAATATCCGGCTAAACCAAGGAATTGTTTTATGTTTTTCGGATTTTTTGGGGTTGGAAAGTGCATTATTGATTTTATTTTGTCCTGGTTTGGTTTGACTCCGTTTGCGCCTATTATATGGCCTAAATAAGCTACTTCGTGCCTTAGAAATTCGCACTTATCTGGCTGTAATTGTAAATTCGCGTCTCGTAATCTTTGCATTAATCTCTCATATTTGATTTCGTGTTCTCTTAATGATCGTGCGTAAATGACAATGTCGTCCATATAGACGAATAATTCGTTTCTTTGTAGTCCCGATAATACATTATCCATAAGTCTTTGGAAAGTAGCAGGTGCGTTTTTTAAACCGAATGGCATGCGCTTGAATTGATAATGCCCATATGGCGTAGAAAATGCTGTTTTGTGAGCGTCTTTAGGTGACATAGAAATTTGATGAAATCCGGAAGCTAAATCAAATATTGAAAAGTATTTGGCTGATCCTAATTGGTCAAAAATGTCTGTTATGTTAGGAAGAGGGTAAGCGTCTCCTATAGTTTTTTCGTTTAATGCTCAATAATCTATAACCATACGCCAACGTTTATTGCCTTGAGAGTCTGATTTTTTCGGTACTATCCAGATTGGTGAGTTATACGGTGATGTGGAATATTCGACTAAATTATTATTTAATAATTCGCCGACTTAGTTATCAATTTCTTCTTTATGGACAGGAGGAAACCTGTATTGTTTATTGTGTATAGGAATTTCGTTAATTGTTGGAATGTAGTGTTGAGTCGCGTTTGTTGTTCCTAAAGGTTCGTTAGGCAGATGGAATCTATCTGAATGCTTAGTAAGAATTGACCTGACGTGATCAATTTCTTCAGGATTTAAATGTTCGAGTCTTAAAAGTTGTTCGACAGCGTGTGGTCGATCAAAGTTAGTAGAATTGTCGTTGGTCGAGAAAAGCCCTAGGGTTCTCGCACAATCGACGGAATTAGAAATTTCATCTCCCATTACCGGGATCTCCCGACTCTCGGTAATATACTCTTCATTGCAAGACATTGAATGCTCTAAGGTTTCGATGTATCTTGCAGATTTATCTCCCATCTCTTCTTCGTCTTGGAATCGCACTGAATGCCCTAAGGTTCCGGTGCAATTAGTATAATCTCCCATCTTCGTCATTTCGTTTAAGTAATGTACGCCGTGCCCTAAGGTCTTCGTACAATACATGGATTTGTCTCCCATCTCTTCTTCAGAAGGTACCGAATGCTTTAAGGTTTCGGTCCGATTAATGTATTCTCCCGTTTCTTCATCTTCATAAAGTACGTCGAGCCCTAAGGTCTTAGTACTCTCGTTAATATCTATAGATTCGCGAGATTCAAAATCATAAATTTCTACCGACAAAATGTCTATTTTGAAATCCTCCTCGGTGGTATTAAATACCGGTAAGTGTGTTCTTCCGTTTGAATGAGTAATGAGTGCGTCTCCGAAGAACACCTTGTCAGCGAGGGTTTGTAAAGGTAAGTATCCCGTATGTCTTTCTGGATTAGATCTTGAAATCGAGTTATAATATTAACTAGTTCCTCTTCCGGATTGTCAGGCTGATTAAGGTAAGTAAGGAAAGAAGCAAAGTTGTCCTGAGCTCCTTCGGGGATGAAATCGCGAGTATCGTTGAATGTGAGGTTAGCGGTGTCCTCGTCGAAAATGCTGAGGTCTTGTTCGTTATAAGGTTGTAAAGAGGGGTCGTATGATGATGCGATATGTCGGCTTGGGTCCGGAATATAATATTCGGGATCGGGTGAGAAATTATGATTCGTATTTGATTCAGAATATGACGGATCCGGGAATTGCGGATGAGAATAATCGATGTGAGGTGGGAGGTTATTTATAGGTGAGTAAGCGTCGGGAGAAGGGGATCGAATGATTATTCGTGTGGGAAAGATTTGGACATGTAAATTAAGGGGCCTTCTCGTTCTACGCTCGCGTAGTCTATGGAGACGTTGCTCGTTACGATCAATTTGATTCTTCCTTCGGAAGGGAGAGACCATCTAACGGATGGATAAATTTATATGAATATGTTTTATAGAGGGGAGAATATTTTAGAATAATTGAATAAGACTCACGTTTGTATCGTGATCTACTCGTTAATGAAATCGAAATGAGATGAAAGGTTAGTCTATGCTAGAATGCCCTTCACCTGTTAATTAATTAAGTTTGCGTCAATAATTATTATAATTAAGCGATATTGATCTTGTAAATTAAATGGTATTAAACCAGGATTGATAATAATGTGGAAAAAGAAAAGGATTCTGAATAGGTATTAATATCTATATCAAGAATATTAATACTTGTAGTTTCAAACATCAATAATTAAAACCTTAAATATTGAAATAATAATTCTTAATCGAAAAGATAATTATTAATAAGACTACTGTCATTTGGTTTGGTAAAATAATTCGTTTGGTTTGTGGAGCAGAGAAAGAGTAAGCAGGAAAGGTTAAAGAAGTACACGGTTATCCCGTGTGAATTCTGGTCCTTAAAGGCTAATGCATACGTTCACTTTACTAAACGTGCATCTCAGAATCGTAGCAACGAATTTACCTTATGACAGAGTATCGTTCTATAAGTAGTAAATAGGATAAGGTAGTGTACACTTGTCACAATGAATCGAATATGCAAAATCACTGTCAGTTGGTGTGGTAAAGTATTCGCAACTATTGGAAAATGCAAGGTAATAAAAGCGTAAAAGAATAGAGAGATAGGTGTTCATCCGGCTAGGCCGGGTTCTCTGGTCCTTGTCTTAATAGGCTAATGCGACGCTCACTTTACTAAACGTGCACCTCAGAGATGACTTGCGAATGTACCTTCTGACAGGATATAGTTTCTAATGTGTACAGAGGAATTAGCGGCATTCAATTCGCTAATATATGGTAGGATACAGGGTTACATACATATATAGGTAAGCAGTAATATAATAAAATACATAAATATATTTATATTGCAAGTACAATAGGTTAAATAAGTATGCGATATTGGTTAAATAATAGCGAATAGTATTGGATAAAATATAGTATATGTCAACGATTGCAACGCTGACGTGTGCAGATGCAATAAGTAAATTGAAATAAAATTAGGAATTCAGAGTAATATATGGCCTATGTCTATATTCAAAATTCAGAGTTCGGAATGTAACGTAAGGTTGGATTAAAATTAATTGATTAAATAAAATGATTAAATATAATGAGTGTCCGCGCTTTACTATTTAGGGATATGTGAACTGGCTTAAATACTCACAAGGTTAGACTATGTCTAATGTGCCTTGCTATGGTACACTTCGCTACTGTGTTCTTCCCTCTGAGTCTGAAGATCTGAGGAGCCTCGGTACCTCGGTCCAAAATGGCGGCTATATCTCGTTGTCTTCGGAACTTGTAGTAATAGCTGGTTGGTTGACTGCTGTTAGAAGTACTGAACTTGACTGTGCTGGCGGAACAACTGCCGTTCCGTGCTGGGTGCAGGGTTTATATACCGTAAAATGTGGCTCGCTCCTCCCATCGGGCGATGCGGCTTAGCCAATGGCAAGTGAGGTACGCCGGGGAAGTACCGGAGATAATCTGTTCTTGGTAGAGATTGCGTCGGTTAAGTCCCGGAGAGATGGCTTCTCAGTAGCGATAGCGGTGTTCCTTTGGTGACTCATCGCTAGCGATTTTCAACCGTCTTTTATTCTCAGTAGCGATAGCGGTATTCCTTTGGTGGTTTATCGCTATGCGCTCCGACTTTTCTTATCGTATTCTTAGTAGCGATAGCGGTGAATCTTTGGTGACTCACCGCTATGCGGCTTGCAACGGGCCTTCCTTATCTTATTCTTGATAGTGATATTAGCAACGGGTTTCAGCGTTGCATCATGCGTCGTTTTAGAACCTTCTAGAATCTTCTAGATGTTTCCTTGAGAGTAAAGCCGAGTTCACATAATAAAGCGGGTTTCACATACAATTGTCCAATTAATGTAATATGCTATTTTATAAGCGAGATTGCCTTATACTAAGTACTATCCTTTAGAGTATGTCGATTCCTTTTTACATAGTCATTCTTGGACAATGATACTGCTGGATAAAATTACTTGTGGACAAATTTCGTACATCGTCGACTCTCGGTAAAGTATTTTGCTACCTGACCGGTTGTATGGTAAATTCATGTCTTATTATTAGTCGGTAAGATAGTTTATTATTTTGCCATTAATGGCCAAGTTTCATCTGTGGTTGGTAGGTCAAGTCTCTGTTTTACCATTGGTTGATCTTATCTTGGGTAGGTAAGTTAGTAGTTCCGTCTTTAACGTCGGTGATCGGTATTGAGGGATTCATTTGTGTTATATGTCGGTCGGTAAAGCATCGCCTAAAGAATAGTTCTACATATTGGTGACTATATGAATTGTGTACGATATTTAGGAGTACAATATGTAAGGTGCTTCGGGAGTTAAGATATATATATATATATATATATATATATTTATATTCGTCGTGGTACTTAAGCGCGCTTATTCTCTAATTTATTTTATGTTTCCTAACGAATGATCAAGAGTAGAGTATCTTTGTCGGTTATGTCTCTTATAGTTTCAATATTGTTACTTTTAAGGTGAGCTGCTACTCTTATTATTGTTCGTGAGAAGACATGTTTTAACCTATGAGTAATTATATGTGTGATTAAATATTTGTTAATACTGGTCTTTCATGTAGGTTAGAGATTGTCATGACTAATATGTTAAAGGATAAATTTTGAAAAAGATTGAGATTTTAAAATTTGTCTGGACGTTACATCTTCCCTCCTATTTGAGAATAAAACCCGACGTTGACCTAGGGTTTTGTTCGAGGTTATAAAGATGCTGCTGTAAGTCGTTGTATGACTGAGGAATAGTGATATTTGTGGATTCCATTTCTCCAGGTCGTCTGGTGTTATAGCCTTGAAGTTCGGGTTGACTTATGGCTGGTGGTTCCTTTGGCAGTGCAGGGGGTGCGTCTGAGATGGTGGGAAGAAGCGTAGCGTCTTCTGGGAATTTATTCTTTCCTTCTTTTTCGTTCGTATTATTGCGGCTGAGGTGAAGTAAAAGATTAGTTAGAGAGTCCCATAATGCTCCTATTAGGTGTAGACTACATCCGTATACGGTGTGTAGTGCGTATCCATGGATGATGGTATCGATTGCCAGTTTAGCAATACGAACGATCATAAATACTCCAACGACACCGGCCGTGGCCGATCCAAAACTCATGAATCCTTTCCATATTTTTGCTGCGGTGTTGTCTACAATTTTGTTGAGCGATTCTTCGTCTAGTAGTTTGTATAATGAGACGGATTCGGCGTTAACTGGATGTCCGATGAGCCCACGGGCGACGGCGTTGAGCAGTGCCGGTTTCTCTGCGGGAAACATAATGTGGTCTCTCAATTTTTCTATGTCTTGCTGCGTATAGATTCCGCTGACAGCTAATGGTCCAGGTGTTAAATAATTCCAGGTAAGAGATGCCATGGGTCGCAGTTGTTGAGGTGGCAACTGTCTTACTTGTGCTTTTGGTGTGAACTTTACCCAGGTGTCCTCTATTTGATATAGCGTTGGTAATTCTTGAGAGCATTCTCGTTCGTTTCCGATTTTTGTGACGATTCTTGATTTGGACGTGAGAGGGTAAGAAGCGTTTCTGACGGTTACGGGTAACTCGTTATAACATTCTTTGGTTGGACGTACGGTGACTTCTACAGGAATGCATTTTATGATCTGGACAGCTTCTCCAGTGGTGACGGCCATATATCCCGGCGACTTCATTAGACTATACGCGAATTCATCAGGCAAGAGAGTTGCAAAGGATAAGGCGTTGGTTATTACTTGTCTTTCTAGTTCACATTTTTGTTGTATGACATTATGATACAAAGATGTCATCTGATGTCGGATATGTTTTTCAACATACACAAACTTGGAATTCATGTAAGTGAATATATCGAGGTTATCCACAGGGATCGTACCTTTATTGGCAAAGGTTTGGCCTTGCTTTGTTTCCAGAATAAATAATTTCGGGTGTTCGGTGCAAAGCAGAGTGTATCCGCATAGTGGTTGTTCTTTAGTCTTAGTCAAGGCGAATGTGATGTCTTGCGTAGTAAGACTGTAGACGATGGGTGAATTATCGCCCGCTATTTTGGTCGCTAGTCCTTCGTATAGAACATCGTATTGATTGAAGTTGCATGATTTCATAGGTACTGGTTTCCAAAAGGTGTAACCGTCGTCAGAATCCAAACAGAAGCTATCGGCCAGTGTACAGATTGTTCCTGACCTTAACTTGATTTTTCCGTGTTCGAGTTGTACTGGCACGTAAGATGATTTGAGTGAGATTTTAGCAACTGCTTGAACGATTACGTTATCCCATGTGCCGTAAGGGTCAGAATATTGCGTACCCTTACATGTTCCATCGGTTTTTAATTCGCCAGCTAGCGTAAGGCTGTGATAAGAAGTTTGGTTGATTTTAAGTCCACTGATTAAATGAGCAGGTCCCAAGGAAGTAGTACCGTCTTGAAACATTCGCAAGCATTGAGAATATCCGGTTTCCTGGACGTAATCTGCTTTTCCGTTAAAGACGACCGAGATGTGCGAATGCATGCCGCAGTGGTATATCGTGCGGGATATCTCTAATTTGCACTGTATAACTTCTGCATAATTATATTCGGAAAGTTGTAATAGCTGTATATAGGTCTCTGTAGAGTTCGGAGTTTGATGGTGGAGATTGTACTCTTCTATATCTAAGAGAGAAACAGCGGTGATGTTGAGATGCTGTCCACCACAATCAAATCCAATCAGGGCGAATGAGGTTTTAACGGAGAGTATTAGAATAATCCCTAACATCATGACAAGCTGTAACGCACAATCGGATTAGTTTACTAAATTAAATATTTCTATATATATATATATATTATCCCACAAAAAAAGACATCACAGATGTAAAAAAAAAGCGCTAAGTTATATCTTTCGCCAGCAAAAATAGTTCTTTATAATAATAAAAAATATTATTTTCTCAAAAATTATGTTTATAGGAAAAATAATTCTTTGCAAAAACTAATCACCATCAAAAATATTTTCTCAAAAATTATATTTATAAATTATATTTTATTTTTGTTAATAATACTAGAAAATAATTAAAATATTAGCATCAAAAAGTAGTGAAATCAAAAAATTGCGCTAAATAATTATATTAATAATACGAGAAAAAAGGTTAAAATATTAGCATCAAAAAGTAGTGAAATCAAAAAGTTGCACTAAGTAAATGACAACATAATATATAATATTTAGATAAATTTCCTATAATGATACAAATGTATAATTATTGCTTTATTTTAAAACGTTTATAATATATACATATATGAACAAAATAAATTCAGTAAAATATATATATATATTTATTTATCTTTACATTTAAATAACATGAATAATTATGTAATTAATTTAAACTGGAATGTATATACATTGTAAAGTTATTATATATTTTTATAAAATATTTAGATAAATAGATATATATAATAAAATAAATTATTTATCTATAAATAATTATTTAATTCAAATATATTTAAACGTATATTCAAAACAGGTAATATAAGGCACAAAGAATTAAATTTAGAAAATTAAAAAAATTTAAAGTTAAATAAAAATTTTTAATTTAAATTAAAAAATAAAAGTAAAATAATGTAATGTACAAAAAATACTTAGCGCTGTTTTTGTATTGTTATTTTAACACATTAGTAAATAAAATAAAATATAAATCAAAGTATAGACTAATTTTTTTACTGCAATACGCTTCAACAGAAATCTATAAACATATTACGTGGCTCGATATTCGAATGACATGTGGCTAGATAAATTCCATCGGGCCCTCGCTCGCATAGATACCATCGGGCCCTCGCTCGCCCGGCTCCTCGTCTATATCTGAATAAATCTAAAATAGTAAAATTGTATATATTACATGTATACGTGTGTGTTTAGAAAAAAAATTATAGACAACACGTACTTTCATTGTACAGCTGCGGCTGCGACTGCGACTGCGGCTGCGGCTGCGGCTGCGACTGCGGCTGCGGCTGCGGTTGCGGCTGCGATTGCGGCTGCGACTGCGACTGCGGCTGCGACTGCGGCTGTTGCTGCGGTTGCTGTTGCGATTGCTGCTGCGGTCGCTGTTGCGGTTGCTGCTGCGGTTGCTGTTGCGGTTGCTGCTGCGGTTGTTGTTGCGGTTGCTGTTGCTGCTGCGGTTGCTGTTGCTGTGGCTGCAGCTGCCGCTGTGGAGCAATGCTCCTCTGCTGGCGTTGGATCGCCTGCAGCTCTTGCCGCGTATGTCGCTGCTCCTCCAGCATTTGCCGGAGAATGAGCAGCATCGGCTCTTCGTCCGTCTCCATTAATAGATCATCTGATTTTTCTAAAAAAAATATAATAATTTTACATAATTCTATTTAAAAAAGATGTACGGCAAGATAAAAAAGTGATTAATTATAATTATTATACAAAATTAATAATAAATTATACTTACGAGACATATCTATGCGTTGCTACCTCAATCGTAGTAAACAAAGTGAATTTGAATCAAAATGTAATGCCCGCCACCTTTTAAAAGTGAAATAGTACGACATACGTACGACTATGTCTAGGGTGAATCAAACTCAACAATTGGCTCACCTGTTCTAACCTACTTACTGTTTAAAAAATATACGACAAAATTTATGTTTTCGATTGGGGCTGTATGGCGGAGTGGATAAGTGCGGGGCTAGTAACCATGAGAACTCAGGTTCAAAACCCCATGCTGTTAAAATTTTTTTTCTAATTTTTTTATTATTTTATATGAGAGGTACATGTAATATTATTATCGCAAATATTCTGAATCATATTTTTTTAATACTTTTTTATTTAATTTCAGAATCTTAATGAAATGAAAATATTTATGTAAATGAAATATATTCACGTGTTCATTATATAAAACAAAACAAATTACATTAGAAGATAAATTGTACCATATGAAATAGAAGATTTATTATGCAGTATGTCCACATTATATATATAAGAAAAAATTATCAAAATTAAATTAGAGAAAAGAAGGAATCAAAAAGCAGAATTTTTTTCAGATAAGTTTTATAAAACAATCCTATTCCAACTTTGAATATTAATTTGAATAAGGATACTTTGTGTTGTATTTCTTTATTATTTTCAGTTAAGTTAACACATCATATATTTAATTTAAATTGATGCATACAAAGGATACACATGCAAAGGATAAATGCAAAGGAAATTAAACATACAATATAAAAGAGTCAAAAAAGGATAAAGAATAAATAAAGAAAAAAAGAAAGAAATAGTGCAATTATGAACAATAAAATAGGTATGTTTATAATATTGACATTATTTTTCTTTTTATTATTAGTATATACAATATATATATATATATATATATATATATATATATCATGTTTAGTAATATAACATCACACTCACATTCAATTCAAATTGATACTCACATACAAAGAATAAATTTTAATATAATGAGTAATATATGTTTATATCTCTGCTTTTTGTAAAGCGATAAAAGATTATTAATATTAATACATATATTAAAGTTATATTTATTAATACTTATTAAAGTTAACTTATTCAAATTATATTTTAATAATAATCTGTTATGAAATATAATATTTTTTAATACTACCTATATATTATATAATTTTTGTATATATGTAATAATTTTAATTCTTTTTTGACACAAACATATACGGATTACACATGTATACATTTGTATTTAGAGACAACGAAATTAATGATGATTTTCCACACCACCTATATGAGGTACCATCAATGGCGCGTTAGGTTTTTTTTAAATGGACCTTCGCCTGGAGCCATATTATACCACATTATATTACATAATATTGTACTATATTTCTTATTTATAAATGTAATGTCTTTCACAAAATATTTTTTACACACTTGTCTTTGACAAGTGTGATGTCTTTTAAAGATGATATTTTTACATACTGATTTTTTACAAGTACGACATCTATTACAGACAAATTTTATTTCATATACATATATATAATTAAGTGAGCAAAACTATTATTACATTATAAAAATAATAATGTCCATTTATATAATTTATTTTATTTTGAAAAATATCATTCTATACATCATTAGCTAATGAAATACTAGGATTATTATCGGTAACATATAACGTTGAACTATGCTTTCTTTTTTAGGACAAATAGAATATAATTTGTACCCTTTATAACAAATGCTTTACATTTATTAATCTTTATGTCCAGAAGAAATTTTTTTCTTGCTTTTATCATTGATTTTAACACACAACTAACATTTATATATTCGCACAAAAGTTTATTTCAATTTTTTTTGTTTTTATATCTGATAGCATAGAAAACATTTTTTCTGAATTACAATTGGAAAGTTATCTAAGAGCATTCAAAAGAAACTTTATATTGAGATACTTGTGTTTTGAAATTTATTTTCACATCTCATCAAAATTTATTTATTTTTTATTTTTGATAAATGTTCTTTTTCTGCTACTTGTAAAATGTAGATGTAATATTATATAATTCCTTATATAATTTTTAAAGCATTGTTATTAATACCACCGAGGATTTAAATGAAAAAGAAAATATCATTAAATAATGTTTCTTTATCAATACTATATGTAGAATACTATATCTTGTTGGAAAATTTTTAATCTATTTTTAATGGATAATTTTTTACTAATTTCCTCGGTAGCAGTTATACAAAATTGTAGATAATTCTCTTGAACATTTCTAAATATGCCTGCGTGTTCTTCTTTCATTAATTTCTCGCGAGACATTTTTTCACAAATATTAGATTAATATCACTTACTAATTGCTGTAATTCTCTACTATCTATTTTAGAAAATCTAAAATTAATATCACATCTTTTTTTTAAAAGCTGATTTTCAAATAATTTGGAAAATTATTATTAAAAGTTGTAATGACTTTGGCTGCAACAATTAAATGTTTGTTTCTAGAACTTGGAAAAATTAAAAAATTTAAACTATGTTTTAGAAATAGGAAATATGCCACACATTAGAATTTTATATTAGAAATATATCAGAAATAATAAATATTGTCTTGATTTTTTTATTTTTGATTCATAATCTTTTTGGTCAAGAAAAAGTTTTATAGTATCCCAAAAATTTAAAAGTCATATATGAATGATAAGATAGCCACTGTTTATTGGATTATTATTTATATATTTATATTTATCCATTGATTCTTCTTTTACTCTTAGATACAATATTAAATAATATAATGTAGTATATGGCGCCAGACAACAATTCACTTTTAAAAACTTAATATGCCAATGGTGGTACTTCATGGATGATGTGGATAATCGTTGATCATTAATCATTTTATTGTTTTAAGATACAAACGTATATATATTGTCAGTATACATGCGTGCAATTAAAAAATTATATAAATACACACACACGCACACACTATTTTTTTTATATATACATGTGGATTTTATTTAATGATTTTTGTATATTTTTTAAATTCAAAATAAAATTCTTTGTGTAATATGTTACACATTTTTTTTAAATTAATTTTTTTTTCTTAAAATGTCAAATTATTCATATCAATATATGATTTTAATCAATAATGATTTCATTAATAAGTATATCGTGAAGCTTAATAATTTAGAATATAAGTATGCTGTCTTCTAAGCCGGGCAATAGAGCCAAGGAAACGAAACGAAAAATTAATTAAACGGAACTGTATCTCAATTTGAGATCCCAAAGTTCCACATATAAATTAATTTCGAAACTTACATATGGAGAAATAAGCGAGAAAAATATAGGTCCGAAAAGTCGCTGAAGCGGGAATCGAACCCGCGTCTTTCACTTTCCGGGCGACTGCTCTTACCAAGAGCTCGTAAGTTTCGAAATTAATTTATATGTGGAACTTTGGGATCTCAAATTGAGATACAGTTCCGTTTAATTAATTTTTCGTTTCGTTTCCTTGGCTCTATTGCCCGGCTTAGAAGACAGCATACTTATATTCTTTATATTGAGAGCCGATAAAAATATTTATTTCTGAGCTTAATAATTTATTTAAATGTTTACATCTTTGTATCGAGCACTAGTGTATCTTTATAATTATAAGGAATATTTATTAATTATTATAATTTAGAAATTTAATAAACATTCTATTAATTCCTCTATTTTTTATACATATATATTAATATCACTGATATGTGAGAATATTATATAACATATTAATAGATAAAATTTACTCACATTGTTCTAAAAACAATATATATAAATTCTTACCACCTCGTGGCCATTGTTTACAACTCGAAACGTGTCTCTCAAACCCACGTGTCGGAGACATATATTTCGAATTATTACGGATGATACGCAACACGCAAGCTGCGGTGACCGCGATTACGGTACGGAACACTCGCCCGATGCTAAATCACGCGCGCGGCAACCGAGACGGCTCGTTACGGGCGTGATTATACGTGCGGCACCACATAACGGCCGGCGTCAACTTGGGGACGGACGGCACCTCCGGGACGGGGACAACTCCGGACGACCGAATGATTTTACCAAGTCCGTCGCCCGCCGGCGGTACCTCCGGGGCACTTGACGGCGAGTAGCGCCGCTACGAAGAGATAATGCTACGATACGGAAATACGTTTCGGACAAAGGTTTCGTACTTTTTGACGCTCCGCACGACCGCGCGACACGATTATTACGATATCTGCTAATTCCCGGCTACCACTCGTCGGATGCACAATCTTCGAGATTCTACGACCGATACGTGGACAAATGCAGGCAGGATGCCGATAAGCGAAGACGGAGTGTTTGCACGAATAAACTTTCCGATGCGTCCTCATTTAATTAATCTCATTTAGCTCGCTCGTTAGCGGTACAAGCGAGAACTCGGGAACAGGCGCAAGTTCGCTCGCGGCGCGTTGCTCTCGCCGCCGAGCGAGAAATTTTTCCAGGCCCGATAGCGGCGTGTTGCCTTGATTAGCGGGCGACACCTCCGGCGGCACGCGCCGCCCGTAACCCAAGTACGATCGCGGCGTGTTGCTTTCGTTGGCGGGCGACACCTCCGGCGGCACGCGCCGCTCGTAACCCAAGTCCGATCGCGGCGTGTTGCATTCGTTGGCGGGCGACACCTCCGGCGGCACGCGCCGCCCGTAACTCAAGTCCGATCGCGGCGTGTTGCTTTCGTTGGCGGGCGACACCTCCGGCCGCACAAGCCGCTTTTTCCAAGTTCGCTCGCGGCGTGTTGCTTTCGCCGGGCGAACGACAAATTCTTCCAAGTTCGCTCGCGGCGTGTTGCTTTCGCCGGGCGAGCGAGAAATTCATCCAAGTCCGTTCGCGGCGTGTTGCTATCGCCGGGCGAGCGAGAAATTCATCCAAGTCCGTTCGCGGCGTGTTGCATTTGCCGGCGAGCGAGAAATTCTTCCAAGTCCATTCGCGGCGTGTTGCTTTCGCCGGGCGAGCGAGAAATTTTTCCAAGTCCGATCGCGGCGTGTTGCTTTTGTTGGCGGGCGACACCTCCGGCGGCACGCGCCGCCCGTACCACAAGTCCGATCGCGGAGTGTCCTTTTGTAGGCGGGCGACACCTCCGGCCGCACAAGCCGCTTTTTCCAAGTTCGCTAGCGGCGTGTTGCTTTTGCCGGGCGAGCGAGAAATTCATCCAAGTCCGTTCGCGGCGTGTTGCTTTCGCCGGGCGAGCGACAAATTCTTCCAAGTCCGTTCGCGGCGTGTTGCTTTCGTTGGCGGGCGACACCTCCGGCGGCACGCGCCGCCCGTACTCCAAGTCCGATCGCGGCGTGTTGCTTTCGTTGTCGGGCGACACCTCCGGCCGCACAAGCCGTTTTTTCCAAGTTCGCTCGCGGCGTGTTGCTTTCGCCGGGCGAGCGACAAATTCTTCCAAGTTCGCTCGCGGCGTGTTGCTTTCGCCGGGCGAGCGAGAAATTCTTCCAAGTCCGTTCGCGGCGTGTTGCTTTCGCCGGGCGAGCGAGAAATTCTTCCAAGTCCGTTCGCGGCGTGTTGCTT